>NC_048309.1:2045364-2084106 GCF_013100865.1 Trachemys scripta elegans
AGTTTAGTGTCATCTGCAAACTTGCTGAGAGTGCAGTCCACACCATCCTCCAGATCATTAATAAAGATATTAAATAAAACCGGCCCCAGGACCGACCTTTGGGGCACTCCGCTTGAAACCGGCTGCCAACTAGACATGGAGCCATTGATCACTACCCGTTGAGCCCGACAATCTAACCAGCTTTCTATCCACCTTACAGTCCATTCATCCAGCCCATACTTCTTTAACTTGGCAAGAATATTGTGGTAGACCGTATCAAAAGCTTTGCTAAAGTCAAGGAATAACACATCCACTGCTTTCTCCTCATCCACAGAGCCAGTTATCTCATCATAGAAGGCAATTAGGTTAGTCATAAATGAGCTGGCCTCAGAGACCAGTTACCTGAATACCTGAATCACAGCATACAAACACAATCCTCTTGTATGTTTCAGAACCATCCTTTCCAAGGTTCCTGCAGTCAGACCACTTTTTAACTAATATATAAGAGCTAGTGACTCCACCCTGCATCTTCTGTGCTCATGGGGCCAATGGCATTAAAGAGGCAATGCTTCTCTACTCCTGTATCTTTGTAATCGAGTCAAAAGATGGGACTAATGAGTCTCCAGTGCACCTGGCTAGACCATTTATAGAGGTGAGGGATTTGCACTATTTCTGGATGCATCACGTCACTGAATGCAATGTGTCTTATGAATTATTACATGGATAAAAACGTGCAGCATAGTGGAACATACACAAAATGACTGATGATGAAAACTATGCTTCAATAACAATGGTTTTTATAAAAAACATGTGTTCCCAAAGACTTGGAAAGTACATCTCTAACACCCCACATTACATATGCATGCTCTCACATATACACCACCAAGGCCCCGGGATGCTACATATCAGATTAGGCAAATAGCATCTACGAGATACTGAGGAGCCTTAACATTGGAAGAGACACTGAGAAGGATAAAAGTCTTGGAATTCTTCCATAAGAAGGGGACAGACTTGGACACACCTGATATTTGCTTCAGTTTTTATGGCCAGTTCTTACAACTTTATTCAGAAGCACGTACCAGCTGCTGGCTTCCGGATACCTCTCAGCAGCTGTGGAGGATCCCTGGTGATTTCTGTCCTACTGCGCATGGTGGCATTCAACAGGGCCAAAGAGGAGCTGCTGCTGCTGGAAGTGCTGCTGCTCTCTCCATCAGCATGCCTTCCTGTGAAACCTAAAGGCAAAGCCATTTGTCACAGGTTCATGGATGAGTAGCAGAAGGTCCATTGGGGGAGAGGTTTTAGCACATGACAACGATCTGCTTACAACAGACCCATTTTTAGATAAACAAAATTAGGTCATTGCTCCATCACTGAGAGTTCTGATTGGGTGACTGAAGTTACTATATTAAATACAATTTTTATCCAATAAGGTAGCATTGCACAAATTAATTAGAATCACTTGTATGTTTAGTGAGCACTAAATAAATCTTTCTCCTGTCCTGGCCTAGGAAGAGCTTATGTGGATAGCTGTATAGAACCAGTGCTGAAGGGCCATGCCATGCAAATGTCTGAAAACAGTCAAGGTGCAACAAATGCTCACCTGAGGCTGACTCCATATGTGCCCCATTTACTTTCAGTGGAGTCAGGACAACTCGGGGCAACATCACACCAGTCTTTTTCTTTTGTTTGCTTGTCTGTGTTCCAGAGAAAAACAAGATACAAACTATTTAGGGTGCTAAAGTACATGTAGGTCACCCTCTAAACTGCACCTCTTCCTAGCTGAATTCAGACACACAGCTCCACCTGGCCACAAATGAACTACCAGCCAAGTATTCAAGTGTACTCACGTATTAAATGTATCTTTAACAGCAGAGAACCCTGCACCACCTCCACATGCCTGCCCGCCCGCCCACCCGCCATGGAATCAAGCCCTTATACCACAGATCTGCTTTTGCTGCAGATTTTGCTCTGACTCATTCCAACTCCATGAGGTGGCTCTGTAATTCTGCCCCTGCTTGGGAAGCCGACCTTGATGTGTCTCTAATCCCTCTCCCTCCCACCCAGCCTTCATGTGGCACTGAGATTTCTCCTCAAGAATAAACACTCCTGGCTTTGCCCCTTGCCATTAACCCCACACTCACCCCTACCTGTGAGGCTGCTCTGCAGCTCTCTCTGGAAGTGGAGAGACTCTTACTCTGAGATTCAGTGGAACAGGAGGCGTTCGAAGAGGTTTCATCAAGAGACACTGGAAGGAAAGAGCACATGATCAGACCCTGAAGAAGAGGCTTATAGTTTAATACAGCGTTTCTCAAACTGTGGGTTGGGACCCCAAAGTGGGTGGCAAGCCTGTTTTAATGGCAATAAGGAGTCTGGTGGCACCTTAAAGACTAACAGTGCCACCAGACTCCTTGCTGTTTTTGTAGATACAGACTAACACGGTTACCCCCTGATACTGTTTTAATGGGTCGCCAGGGCTGGCATTAGACTTGCTGGGACCTGGGGCTGAAGCCCTTGGGCTTTGGCTCCCTGCCTGGGCCGGTGGGGCTCAGGCTTTGGCTTTGGCTTTGTCCCCAGCAGGGCTCAGGCTTTGCTCCCCCCTCCTGAAGTCATGTAGTAATTTTTGTTGTCAGAAGGGGGTCGCGGTGCAATGAAGTTTGAGAAGCCTGGTCTAATATTAATATTATTTGACACTTACCATCATTATCACCACTCACAGTACTGGCTTCATTGGACCCACAGCTTTCTGCATCTATTGCATCCTCCAACTCCTCTCCCTCTGCCACAGATAGGTTCCGAGACCACTGCAAGGCATCCTTCTAGAAGGGCCAAGCAGAACATACATGATTAGAGTCCTTCCCTTTGGAGCTTTATGAGCTAGACTGACAGGAACATACATAATCATGGCTACAAGTCCACTCAGTCCTATTTCTTGTTCAACCAAAAGCCAAAAAGGAGTTTAAAGAACAGCTAGCCAAAAACTCAAAAGGTAATAACAAAATGTTTTTTAAGTAAGGCCCCTGGACGATCGAGATACAAAAAGAGCACTTAAAGACAATAAAATCTTGCAGAGAAACTAAATGAATTCTTTGCTTCAGGCTTCACGGCTGAGGATGTTAGGGAGATTCCCAAACCTGAGCCGTTCTTTGTAGGTGACAAAGCTGAGGAATTGTCACAGATTGAAGTGTCACTAGAGGAGGTTTTGGAATTAATTGATAAACTTAACAGTAACAAGTCACCGGAACCAGATGGCATTCACTCAAGAGTTCTGAAAGAACTCAAATGTGAAATTGCGGAACTATTAACTATGGTTTGTAACCTGTCCTTTAAATCGACTTCTGTACCCAATGACTGGAAGATAGCTAATATTTAAAAAGGGCTCTAGAGGTGATCCCAGAAATTACAGACCAGTAAGTCTAACATCAGTACCGGGCAAATTAGTTGAAACAATACTAAAGAATAAAATTGTCAGACACGTAGAAGAACATAAATTGTTGGGCAAAAGTCAACATGGTTTCTGTAAAGGGAAATCATATCTTACTAATCTATTAGAGTTCTTTGAAGGGGTCAGCAAACATGTGGACAAGGGGGATCCAGTGGACATAGTGTACTTAGATTTCCAGAAAGCCTTTGACAAGGTCCCTCACCAAAGGCTCTTACGTAAATTAAGTTGTCATGGGATATGAGGGAAGATCCTTTCATGGATTGAGAACTGGTTAAAAGACAGGGAACAAAGGGTAGGAATAAATGGTAAATTTTCAGAATGGAAAGGGGTAACTAGTGGTGTTCCCCAAGGGTCAGTCCTAGGACCAATCCTATTCAACTTATTCATAAATGATCTGGAGAAAGGGGTAAACAGTGAGGTGGCAAAGTTTGCAGACGATACTAAACTGCTCAAGATAGTTAAGATCAAAGCAGACTGTGAAGAACTTCAAAAAGATCTCACAAAACTAAATGATTGGGAAACAAAATGGCAAATGAAATTTAATGTGGATAAATGTAATGCACATTGGAAAAAATAACCCCAACTATACATACAATATGATGGGGGCTAATTTAGCTACAACTGATCAGGAAAGAGATCTTGGAGTCATCGTGGATAGTTCTCTGAAGATGTCCACGCAGTCTGCGGCGGCAGTTAAAAAAGCAAATAGGATGTTAAGAATCATTAAAAAAGGGATAGAGAATCATAGAATGTCAGAGTTGGAAGGGACCTCAGGAGGTCATCTAGTCCAACCCCCTGCTCAAAGCAGGACCAATCCCCAGGCAGATTTTTGCCCCAAATCCCTAAATGGCCCCCTCAAGGATTGAGCTTACAACCCTGAGTTTAGCAGGCCAATGCTCAAACCACTGACCTATCCCAGAGAAAATCTTAATACCCATATATAAATCCATGGTACACCCACATTTTGAATACTGCGTACAGATGTGGTCTCTTCATCTCAAAAAAGATATACTGGCATTAGAAAAGGTTCAGAGAAGGGCAACTAAAATGATTAGGAGTTTGGAACAGGTCCCATATGAGGAGAGATTAAAGAGGCTAGGACTTTTCAGCTTGGAAAAGAGGAGACGAGGGGGGGTATGATAGAGGTATATAAAATCATGAGTGGTGTGGAGAAAGTGAATAAGGAAAAATTATTTACTTGTTCCCATAATATAAGAACTAGGGGCCATCAAATGAAATTAATGGGCAGCAGGTTTAAAACAAATAAAAGGAAGTTCTTCTTCACACAGCGCACAGTCAACCTGTGGAACTCCTTGCCTGAGGAGGTTGTGAAGGCTAGGACTATAGTAGGGTTTAAAAGAGAACTAGATAGCCATTAATGGACTTAAATTCATGGAGGTTATTAGCCAGGATGGGTAAGGAATGGTGTCCCTAGCCTCTGTTTGTCAGAGGGTGGAGATGGATGGCAGGAGAGAGATCACTTGATCATTACCTGTTAGGTTTACTCCCTCTGGGACACCTGGCATTGGTCACTGTCGGTAGACAAGATACTGGACTGAATGGACCTTTGGTCTGACCCAGTATGGCCATTCTTATGTTCCGATTAATCACGACTAATTTTTTTAATCGCTTGACAGCCCTAATTATAAACCATCAAAAATTTCAAGCAAGAATTAACTTGAATTCATAATCATATAAGTGCCCCCATATCTTTTAACAGTCCAACTGTGATACGTTGCACAATGTATGTGCGCAAGAATTATGGAGCTAGAACTTGAGGGCTATACAAGATAATCCTTGACCTGCAAAGAGAGAAAAACTCATGCATTGATATAACATTTCATATGTACATTAAGGTCTAAAATCCAGTGTTCTTCCACAATTAAATTCACAAAGCAGCAGTGTGTGTGAGCACACAAATATGAGCAGTGGGAGGAATAACTGCTCTTCCGTTTCTGTGCTAGCAGGCAGTTTTATTTCCTGCAGTCATTACTGCCCTTGCCTTTGCCTAATTGTGGGCCCGCTGTCCCACCACTTCCTGGCAGGATCCATTGGTTTTAGTCTGGTCTCATACCATTTTGCCAACACAGACAGCAGCAGTGCAGACTTTGCAGCTTTTACTTGATTTTTTCACCTCCATATTTTAATCCCCTGGGACTTCAATAGATTCAAGCTCCTAATAGAACAGAAGTCAGCACAGTTCATTTTAATTAAGTTAACTCACACACCATCTTTTCAAATAGTAGAACTGAATTACTGGCATGCTCTGTGGACCCTTCTCAGATGTGTAACTCAAACACACTTGAGAAAAATAAAACAGTTTGCTCATATTTGTGCATGCATAACTACTGAGGTGTTTTGTTTTTTTTAATATTCAGAATAATTATTCTTTCTTGGGCTGAGGAGCTGTGTGACAATATTTAGACACTTTTTATTCCTAGAGATAAAGAGATAACAGTGTCAAACAGCAACCGGCTGCAGAGATGCCACACTTGTGATGTTCATTTTAATTGATTATATAAATGGCAAATAAAAATATTTTGGAATTCAGTCTATTTTCAAACACAGAATGACACATTAACACAAGACATCTTTTGGGGGAAGAGAGAGGTTGAAAGGTGCATTTGAGGAGGTAGGGTGGGAGAGGAGGAACATCTCTGAGACACTAAAAAAAAAAAATATAGGAGCAGAAGCATATTTTTCTATATTTCAAATTAAAGGGCCTGTCAACTTGAACTAAAAAATCTATGTTAGGTAAAGCCTCTTTAAACAGCATGTCTTGACTTTTAAAAAAAATTCCTTAAACAAAAAAGTTATATATTTTTTCCTTTTTCTTGGTTGATGTTTTTAAGGGTCTTTTCAGCACAAACTAACAGACTATAAGGAGGAGAGAATGAACTATGCAGATTGCTGTCAAACACACAGTAAACAAACTGAAAAATGATTTTTGGTTAACTTTCTAATTATAGTAATATTAGGTGTTACCTGTAACTATTGTCCATACAAAACTTTCAGACAAACGTTCTCTGTAAACCGACTGCAGCCCTTTGAGATCGGAGCTTATTGTATACCAGATTATCCAAAAAGCAATGGGTACATGGATTTTGTTCAGATAATGGAGGGAGCAGGAGCCATTCAGCAGCAGGGTGGCCTCCCTTGCAGTCAGGGACTCAATCTTCTCATCTTCCTCACAGTCTGGCCGGGGGAGGAGGGAAGGGAAATCTGCTCTTCCCCACTTACTCTCTTCACAGTGGGGTTGCAGAGGGTTCCTGCACGGTCACAGGGCCAGTGAAACCTGATTCCTGCAGGTGCAAGGTGCAGGACAAAGCACAGACCCCCAGCCAGGACTCTGCTCGGCTCTGCCAGGATGACCTCAACCTTCCTTGCACCTGCGGCAGTGCAGGGAGGCTGTCACGGCCAGGTTCACTCACTTTCATGACAGCGGGGCTGCAGAGGCCTCCCTGCACTGCTGCAGGATCCATTAAACAGCAGAGTGGCCTTCCCCACAGCGAGGGGCTTGTCCTTCTTCTCCTTACACTCCTGACCAGGAGTCTCTACTCTATTATACAAACCTCCCTTTCTTGTCTCCCAGCATGAGATACATGGGGGACAAGAAAGAGATTTGGATAATGCAGAGGTTCGGGTAATAGGATTTTGGATGAACGGGAGTATACTGTATAGGGGAAACATACAGGTTTCATTATTTTGATGATGCTCTATCCTTTATGATTGCATGAACTAAATACTGACATTCCATGTACTGGAAGAAGAGAGTTTATCTTGCTTGTGTAATTTAAGAATTATAAAAGTTAAAACACAGAAATGTATTACATATAGCTTATAGGCACAAGAACCACCGCGTATAGAATTATGGATCCCAGAGACTCTGTTTCGCATGATGTTACCCAGGGTAGTATGCTAAACTCGTACAGCGATCACCAGTGATGGATTAACAATAACAGCAATATGTAACAAGTTGAACTCGCACTTCATCCCCAGCATGGAAGACAGGAGTTCACAATTTACCTTGAGTGTGAAAAGGCTGATACGCCCAGGCAATTTGTAAAAGAGTCCATCACCTCCCCTTGAATTGGAATGTAGCATGGCATTGAGGCAGGCCAGGGGCGAAGTGCCACTGAAACCAGAGAGAAAAAGGGAGATGAGGTTTAGTTTATCTAAATGCCAATTTTCAAATAATACACAAAACCCTACAGAATTTCTGTCTTTCAATCAAGGGCAGGTAGTAGGAGGGATGTTGACGAGATTTAGGGTACAGTATCTCAACAGTCTGAGCACTATTATAGCTTTCCTATCTGCGCTTCTTACCACCATGGCCCATCATAGTGAGAGATAAGTCTCAGATCATAGAAAAGCAGCATCTTACACTGACGTTCAAGCTATTCTAGGTCATTTGTAGAGGTTTATCATTTGAGAGAGCGCGAGAGAATTCTCTCTCTCTGAATTCTTTGTAGCTGGACTCAAGGTACTAAGGAAGCCTTACTTTATAGGTGGAGAACTACAAAAAAAAAACCTATCAATAAAATGTTTATAAACTCAAATATTTCTGAAATAGTTTTCTTTCAATATACATAACACAAAGAGAATACATGCTAGCATAGTGTAGCATAAAGGGTTTAACAGCACTCTTTTGGGATGGTCCACATAACTCAGCGGTTGTTTGTCATTTGTAAGTAAATCATCCAACCCACACTCATGCTAATGAAACCTTTGTGACATATCACATCATCAGATTTTCCACATAATCACACATGCACATATAAAACATTACCTCTAGTGCCTGCAAGGGACGTTATTAAAGCAATGTAAGAGTTCACTATTATTAAAAGTGAAACTGAAAACTGGTTTAAGTGCAATGTTTCAGTCTCAAAAGCTCGAACTACTGAGTCTCAACTTCTCGAAAACTGGGTTTAGAATAACTTCTCAGTTAATGTTTGTTTTGCTGCTGGTTTGCTTTTTGGCATTTCTTTGCAAGCCTTGGAGGTAGCCAAAGTTACCATGTGTCATTTTATACACCACAGAAAAATCCCAACTCCCTCTCCTGTAAATTACACATCATTTCCCCCTCTGCACTGAGCAGAATACTGCAAGTAAATTACCAGCCACAGGACAAGTTTTAGGAAAGGAAAAGATTAACTTCCCTAATTGAAACCGTAGACAAAAGAAACATCCAAACATTTACTGGAGCTACAATTTAGCCATGAGACTGGACCCAACATCTCTGCTCTTGCATAAACCACTGGGGATCACTATTTTGCACTTCTTCAGGAAGACAGCACTCCAACTACTGAGTGTTTCCTAGAATCAGGGTGGCATTAGTTCAGAGTGTCCCTTGAGTCATCATGCTACTTCCCTCAGGACTTAGGTTTTCTTTGCAAGCGCCCCACATAAATATTGAAAACGTTCAATGCAATTTAGCTAGACAAGATCACTGGCTTGGTGGACAGTTTGTATTTTAACACTGGGTTTATAAACAATATTTGCTCCTTTCAGTTATACGATAAAGTAAGAAAGCCATCTTTCCCCAAAGCAGAAAATTAACAATTAGGTGAAGGGAAGCAGATATACCTGGAGGGAAACACCAATCTCTAGAAAAATGATTTAGCTTCACACATGCAGAGAAGCCTGGTTTTAGATACTTATTTTGATAAGTTACCAGCCAAAGCTTGGAAGACAGCAAGAAAATTTGCACTAGTGAAAAGACACCCTGTTATTGCCATTAGTAGAGGACAGCCTAGTGCTCACAGACCCTCAAACAGTGCAGATACTTCTCTAGGTAAAAGGACTGATCAAAGAAAATAGGTCAGTGCAGAGTGAATATCTGATTAAAAGAGAAGGAATATAGAGCTTTTCATTATAAGCCCATCCTTATTCCACTCTCTACATACCATGCTGTGAAACCATCACCCAAGTCCATTCCCACTATAAACCTAGTTGTTAGGAACCCTGAGTATCGAGTGGGTGTTCAAACAGCTCTGCTATCAAGGGAACAAAGCATGCTGGCACAGTCCCTCTCTGAACAATGGTAACTCCTACACATTATACCTCTGTCTCTGAATTATGAAGCTGTTCGCTACTCAAACCATCATGATTGTTTCCTAATTTCAGGGATAGTGAGATGAGAAACAAGTTAACATTCTGAATTGCTTCAGTCCCAAAGGGATTCATTTACCTTCTATAGTTATACAGCAGTTCAACAGTGATACAGGCAACACGGTGGAAGACAGTTCATAAAACCCAAAAGAAAAACAGAGCATAGTTAGAACAGCATAGAGTTAAGATCCCACATGTAAGTTAATGAATGCTGAACTGCCAAAGATAGCTTGATTTACTGTGGGCAGTCAAACTTGGGAACTTTCATCTTGTAACCCAAGTTAAGGAGTTTGCAGCATGATGGCTAGCAAACATCTACTTCCTTTGACCTACAAGGTATTTTGTATCTCCTTTCTCCTAAATTCAACAAAAGCAGATGGAAATTCCAGGAAATTAATTTAAGACAACACCTGAGGTTCCATCCATCCCTGTAGTTTCCTACATTCCTGTGCAGGTTCTTCTTCATGTGATATATGTTGTAAGATATATATCAAGGGCCACAAAAAATACAGCAGCATTAACACTGTGGTATGGTAGAATATATAGAAAGAGCAGTATACTGCATATATAAGGGAAACTTATTACTTGACCCCAGAAAAAGGAGCAGTCTCTGCTCTAGAGGTGAAGCTCTACAGAGGACTGAGTTTGACTCATTACATAAACATAGGCCCAACACTGGAAGACCAGTAGTAGTTATTTATTTGTAGAAGAAACACACAAAGGAGAGGCATTTATATCTGAGACAGACTCGTGGTTGGCATTTAGAATATTTTACAAAAGTCCTACAACTCCACTGAAAGGCAGAGATGTGTTTACAAGAAACTGGAAATCCTCCAGGAGCAATAAAGAAAAACAGCTAGTATATTCTTACCCAAATTATTGGGCTACAGAAAGAGAGGGGGAGAGAGAGAGAGAGAGAGAGAAAAGAAAGGTGGATTAGAGAAAGGAGGGAGAACTCCACTAAGTAATCCTGCCCTTTTTACCCACCCTCCCCCACACTCCACACACTTTATTATAGACAAGAAGATCAATACTAACCTCATTTCCTTTAGTCCCTCAGCCTCTATGACCTGCAGAATCTGTTTCGGGGTCATAGGAGCATCAGAGTAGTTTTCCAGCACCTGAAAAGATATAAATACAAAGCTTCATTCTACATTTTCTATTCACATTCGCTGAATTGTTTCCTAGGTTGGGATTCAAATACAAGAATATGTCTGCTAAAAGTTAGTATCTCCACAAGAAAACCTGCTACAAAATTCAGGTTAACCCAAGAGCAGACCACGGTATATATCCATGATCCCTGCACTTTTTCTAGGGCTACAAATGGCTTGCCCTGTTTTTTCATCAGGTCTCTAATTAAGTGTGCAATTGTGCAAGCATGGGGAGAAGGGGAAAGCTGGGGAATTAGGCACTGATCCTGCACCATTGAAGTTAATGGATGCTTTCCCACTGACTTTCGTAAACATCAGACAAAGCCCTTACTGCACACAACCTTTAATATATGTATAACAGTCAAAGGCTTCCATTGAAATAGACGTTAACATAGTAGATATAGACTGTTTGCTCTTTGGGGCAGAGACTTTCTCTTCATACTTATCTGTGAAGCATATAAAATGTTGGAGTTACAAATAATAATAATAATGTCATTACATAAATCAATAGTACACCCTCAGCTGGAACACTGTATTCAGTTCTGATCATCCCATCTCAAAAAGAATACAGAAGAAACAGGGGTTTCAGAGACTGGTAATAAGAATGATTAGGGGCATGGACATTTTTTTGCATGGAGAGATTTAAACGATTGAAACTGTTTGTCTCAGAAAGAAGATAAGTAAGAGGGGATATGACAAAGGTATAAAATGAATGGTCTAGGGAAGGTAGATGAGGAGTTTCTCTTCATCTGTCTCATAATACAAGAACAAAGGGACATTTAATTAAGCTGAAAGATGACAAATTCAAAGTGACAAAATAAAATTTCTTTACACAATGCTGAATAAACCTGTGGAACACTCTGCCACAAAATATCATTGAAGCCAAGAGCTTAGCAGGATTCAAAAAATAACTGGGCATTTATATGGATAACAGAATAACCAGAATTATAATAGTAAATATTAAAAATAACAAAGCTTCAAAAGAGATGTAAACCCTAGTGTTTCAGAGCTGAAGCCAACCTTTAATTATTCAGATTTAAGAGGAAACTTTCCCTAGGGGCAGGTTACTCCGTAACTGCCTACTCTGCAGGATTTCTTGCACCTTCCTCTGAAGCAACTTATACCGGGCATTGTCAGAGACCGAATACTGGCCTACATGGACCACTAGTCTGATCCAATATAGCAACTCCAATGTAAAAATACATTTCACTATATGGCCTAATGTACCTGAGAGAGATGAGGCAACAGATATTCTGTCTGGGATATTCTGCTGGCAATCATTTAATAAATTCCCCTAACGTAATGGCCACAGTGACATGCAATTCTGATTTTAGCAGGGACAGTACTTTATAGAAGTTGGCAATGAGATTCTGTCTTTCAATTCAACTAGTACAAGTAGTGAGCGAAGAAAATGAATGCCCTTTTTATGTCAGCAACATCTAGAACTGAGTCACTGCAGCATCATGTCAGGGACCAATGACTGAAGTTTCCCTTTGAAAGGTAGAGTAGCAGGACTGTCTACAAGAAAACAGTGCAGGTCACTATCTCTATCACCCCCACTTCCCAGCCTCCAAAAGGATAGAAAAAGCCCAAACTGAATGACACACTCCAGTACTGTACTGCAATTAAAAGTCTACCTACATTTCTCAAGAAAAGCAAAACCAAATCATATCCACCATGTCACATTTAAGTATCTGAAAATAATACACAATAGCATTAGCCTGCCAGCGGACTGGAAGTTTGGAATTGTGAATCCCATGGTTAAATGCAATGAAAGCCCAAGAAATAGGAACATAAGAATGGCCATACTGGGTCAGACCAATGGTCCATCTATAGCCCAGTATCCTGTCTTCCGACAGTGGCCAGTGTCAGAAGCTTCAGCGGGAAAACAAGGCAATTTTCGAGTGATCCATCCCTGGTCGTTCAGTCTCAGCTTGGGGCAGTTATAGGTTTAGGGACACCCAGGGCATGGGGTTTTATCCCTGGCCTTTTTGACTAACAGCCATTGATGTACCTAACCCTCATGAATTTATCTTATTCTTTTTTGAACCCAGTTCTAGATTTCACCTTCCCAAATTCCCTGGCAATGAGTTCCACAGGTTGAATGTGCGCTTTGTGAAGAAGTACTTCCTCATGTTTGTTCTAAACCTGTTGCCTATTAATTTCATTGAGTGACCTACGTTTTGTGTTATGTGAATGGGCAAATAATACTTCCTTATTCACTTTGTAGACCTGTCATAACCCCCCCCCCCCCCTTAGTTGTCTCTTCTCTAAAATGAACAGTCCCAGACTTTTTAATCTCTCTTCGTATGGAAGCTGTTCCATATCTCTAAATATTTTTGCTGCCCTTTTCTGAAACTTTTCCAATTCGAATATATTTTTGAGATCGGACGGCAGAACTGCAAGCAGTATGATAAGCTATACTTAAATGGAATAAACCATTTTTATTTGGAGGCAGTACAGCTCCACTACAGTCTCACACACTGATCAAGTTTTCTTTGGGGTACAATATTTCAGTGCATCATCAGACACTATCACCCTTCGTCACCCAAATGAAATGGGCATCTGATGTGGGGAACACATCACTCAATAGTCAACTGTGAGAAGCATGAAATGGAACATTCATGTTTCCCAAATCAAGAAAAGCCTTCACAGCCCATAAAGCATCTGGAAAACACTGAACTCAATGACAACCAAATAAAACACAGCCCACAATGGAGAATGAATACTTCTACCAGAAATAAAAAGCCCTGCTCAGAACAGTTCCTAGCCCCGAACTGTATCAGATGTATGACTACTTTTAAGAGTCAGAGTTGGAAGAGAAAGCATCCAACAAGATTCTCTCTCATTCCTTCACCTACCCTGAAAGGCCCTGCATGCACTGAAGCAACACCTCCTCTGGCTGATTATGGCAGGACATCGTGGCTCCATTAGGAACCTATTAATGCAGCTTTGAGCACTGGCCAGAAGGAATGTCTTGGGATAAGACAATACTTCCTCCAGAAACTGAATGTGTTGTTTGTAATATTTCCATTTCCTGCCTTCCCAAAGACCCTAACTGTGAACCTTTATGCTACTCCTCCAATTACCCTGCTACTAGACTAGCAATATAATCCTCAGAACACCATTCAATATTCCCTGTGGCTCTATGTACTACACTAAATCTCAAAATTCTGTTTACAAATGAGTATGTGCAAAGCATTCACTCCACAGGACAGGAAGCTCCAAAAAGTTCTTTTCCTTCCCATCCATGAAGGCATCTAAGGGAATAAAAAATGTAACAGATAGTAACAGAGTCAAATTAAAAGCACTTTGACAGGAGTGTGGTAAAGCCTAGTACTAAACAAACATCTATTTTTAATGGATTTAAGATCAGCTTGAAAGGAGCCCCACAACCCAGAACAGCTAGGAAAGGCTTGGTCTCCCTAAGAGGATAATCTGGTATGAGGTTGAGCCAATGACAAACCAGAAATAGAACAAAGATGAAGCGGAGGTTTAGAGACCTCATACACTTAATGCACATAGGAAGAGGCCCAACCAAGAGGAAGGTAACAAACAACATCCACAAAGAGATTCACTGGTAGACCAGATGCCAGCAAGGATTAACTAGCATGGGTGCTATGCCATTAAATGACTACTGATGAGTTCCCAAAGTAGATGAGTTGCAGACTTACTTTTTGGACAGCCAATAAGCAGTGAGTTACCATAGAGTTCAGTGTGTTGGGTGACAAGAAAAATTATGCAAGCAGACTTAGCACTGGTCTACACTAGAAAGTTAGGTCGATCTAGCTAAATTTCTCAGGGGGAGGGGGAGGTGAAAAATTCACACCCCCAAGAGATGTAGTTAAGCTGACCTAAACCCCAATGTAGACAGTTCTAGGTCGACAGAAGAAGTTTTCCTTCAATGTAGCTACCGCCTCTCAGAGAAGTGGATTTACTACAGCGATGGAAGAACCCATTCCTTTGCTATCAGAAGAGTCTACACGACAGTGGTACAGCTGTAGCATTTCTAGTGCACATATAACCTTAGTCTTTGCCCCACACTCAGGGTCACCTGCCAGCAGAGCAGCCTAAGTGCCTACATTTAAGTATTCCACCCACAAGACTAGAACCCACACAGGAGCTGCGGGCTGAAGCACTTCGGAGCATGAACCTGGCACTAGTTTTTTCCAACTGCAACTTTTAGCTTGAAGAGCAGGAGAAGAGCGAAAGTCAAAGTCAAGTGAGCTCAAAAATAATAATTTTCACGTAAAGGACAATGCAAGAAGTCAGAAGTTCTAGTCTACCAGAAGTCAGAAGTTCTAGTCTGAATAGATTATATAGTGAAGTACTTCTTCACACTACACACAGTCAACCTGTGGAATTTGTTGCAAGTGGATGTTGTGAAGGCCAAAACTATAACTGGGTTCCAAAAAGAATGAGGTAAATTCATGGAGGAAAGATCGAAAGATCCATCAATGCCTATTAGCCAAGATGGTCATGGATGCAACCCCCTGCTCTGAGTGTCCCTAAGACTCTGACGGCCAACGGCTGGGACTGGACAACAGGGGATAGATCACACGATAACTGCCCTGTTCTGTTCATACCCTCTGAAGCATATGGCATTGGCCCTATCAGAAGCCAGGATACAGGGCTAAATGGACCATTGGCCATATTGGGTCAGAACATTCTCATGTTCTCTTTGTTGGTCAGCCCTGGGAATCTCCTATTGCGTTCAAGCAAGTCCTATTCAGAAAAAGCTAGAATAACTATTAGAATCCACTGGACGCTAACCCAAATCAAATGGACCCAAGACAATCATCCAGCTCTCATTAAATGTCGACAAGGCCTGGTACATAACCTTGACACATAAAACACATAAAAAACCCCAAGACGCATTTATTTATTATGTATATAGATGCCAATATACTACACCCAAAGTATGCCCTTGTGCCAGTAAATCAACGATCAAGTGCCTTTGGCTCAAACAGAGCTGAGAAGAAAAACTATCTAATCCACCAGTATCCATATGGAGATGGCAGGATCACTCTGCCTTCCCTGGTCACTTGCATTCACAGATTTTATTTTTTAAAAAGTTTATTGTGAAGAAATGTTGGTTCCTGGAGGAAAAAACAAAACAAACAAGCTTTTTCCAATCAGCATTAAAAGTAGATAGCAGCAACAATCAACACAATAAAGCATGCAAAAAGCTGAGTGTGTCATTTGCAATGTGACTATTCTCCCACTCCAACAGAGTTGAAATGGAGAGTGTTAAGAACGGAGTTAAGGGGCTGGGTATTATAGGCACCAACTGTTCAGACACTAGTTGAAGAGTTCAACCTTCATTTGGATCAGCTGGCCCATATTCCCCTGTCTTTTCCTCCTTTTTTTAAAAATTTAGTTTGATTGTAGTTTATTGGTGGGTTTATATTTTCTAATTTGGTACAGACTTTTTTAAAGTTTGTTTCCATTTTAGATTTTACAGTCAACATCTGGATTCCAGATGAAGATCTGGCCTTAGTTTTTTTTATAAAAGACAGGTTTGTCCCACATGGTGATGGGCAACAGAATATAGCAGGGCTCCAACAGGATGGTATTAATGGACATAACTAACGGTGTCCCTAGCCTCTGTTTGCCAGAAGCTGGGAATGGGCGACGGGATGGATCACTTGATGATTACCTGTTCTGTTCATTCCCTGTGGGGCACCTGGCATTGGCCACTGTCAGAAGGCCAGATACTGGGCTAGACTGACCTTTGATCTAACCCAGCATGGCCATTGTTATGTTCTTATAACCAAAGCAGGTATTTATTCTAGAAATCTGCCGCTTGAATTAATGGAATTTTTTTAAAAAAAATGATGAAAATACATGCCTCAAGATTCATCACACACATACCAGATTTGGTACTAAGAACATGCTTATGACCAAATGAAAATGTTGACCATGAAGACACTAAGCAAGTAAAAGGCCTTTGGTAGATGGGAGGGAGATTTATGTTTTCATGTTTGCTTGAACACCATATCCCTTACAACGCCTAGCTTCCCCAGACTAGTGGTGTCAGGGAGAAGCTTGTTACCACTAAGGAAATTCCTGACAATAATGTTTTCTGGACCTCAAACCTGGTATTTCTCAGAAGGCTGGGATCCCTTCCAGGGAGGTTTAAATAAATCTAAGGGAAAGCAGAATAAAAAGTAGGACCTGACAAAACTGAGAATGGTTACCATACTGCTTAGACTTTGCTGACCTGTAAATAAAACTGACCCAAGCAGAAAAATTAAAGGCTAACAAACAGTACCATTTTCTACAGTGAAGAAATCACCTCAGACCTTGTCAATGCCTCATCAGACTATCTATTCATACCATTTGAGAAGATGCTTAGTTTCTCAGTATCTGTCTTAAAAGTAATGCTTACAAACTGCCGAAGGCCTCTCCAGAAAAATGCCTTATTCAACCACCATAAATAGGGTGTGTGCTCACACCTTTCTCAAAGAGAAAATCCTCCTCTTTCCATGAGGAAAGGAGACTCTCTCTCTAGAAGACCCATTCCCTCCCCTTGGTAATATGTGTGAGAGCATGTGAAAGGATCTGTTTCTCAGCCTCTCTGAGAGAAGCCCCCACAAACCTGGCAATCTGGAAGGGAGAAATATCTGACAGTAGCCCCTTCCCCCATGTAATATGACAGTCTCTCAAGATGATACTGTAGAGGTAGTGTTTCTGGAAGCACTGCTGTAGTTTGGAATGAAGACCCTGCTGGCAGTACAGAGTGTGCATGTGTTAGGACTAGAATCATTCCCTTTCTTCCTCCCAGTAATATACAGAGAAAAGCGGCTAGCAATTTCTCTCTTTCTCTTGAGGGATGGGAGGCAGAAAAAGGAGCGGAAGAGTTATAATGGTGGGAGTTGTGACTCTCCACCTTTCCACCGAGGAAGTCACCCTGTGATTATGTTGGGGTGGATGTGTGTGGAGGTATTATTGCGCTCTAGAAGCTCTTCCCCATCTCATATTGAAGATAGGGAGGAGGTTGCTCTCTCTCTCTTTTCTTGTATGGGAGAAGCAATGTCCATTGACTGCTACCCTCCCTGGTTATTGGGGGGGCAGGAGGTGAGAGGGGGATGTTGGCCTCTCTGTAGGATCCTTGGCGGAGGGACCACCTCTTTATTTTGTTTGCCCAGCACCTAACGCAATGGGGTCCGATGCACCTAACGCAATGGGGTCCGACGGGGACCCAGACAGATAGTGCTAAGCGATCTCATGAGAGGTCTCTCGGCTCCCCCTTTGAGCCAGGTCCCGTCGGCTCACAGGGTGAGGTGTCCTTCCCTGCGCCCAGCCCCTGGAGTGACCACTCCCCTGGCTGCACTGGGGAGCCCCCCAACGTGCCCGGGCCCCTCTCTGGGAGACACCCCTCGCCCCGAAGGAAGGCGATCTGTCCCCTCCCCACTGTACACGGGGGTCTCTCTCCTCACAACCCTGCCCGCAGGGTCCCTCCCTACCCAGAGGGGCCCCGCTAGTTACGGGGGCAGGGTCCTTCCCCAGCCCTGCTACCGCGGGGCCTCCCCGCCCCCGTTCCTGGGGGGCTCTCCCCCTCACCAGGCGGGCGGCCTCAGCCCACGTGCGCTCCTTCTTCCTCCGCTGCTTCATCTCCTTCATCTTCCTCCTGCTCCGGGGTGGGGGGGAGAGCGGTGCTGGGGGTCGGGGCACGGGCACGCGGGCGGGGGTTCGGAGGCGGGAGCGCGCGGTGCGGGTGCGGACCGTTAGCCGGGGGGGGCGGGGGCCGGCGCGCGGCCGGCGGGCAGGGGGGGCGCGGGGCGAGGGGGGGGCGTAGCTCCCGGGCGCTATGGAATGCAGCAGCAGCGGCGGCTCAAGCCCGACATAACAACGGGGTCAAAGGGCTCCGAGGTGGGGGGGAGGGACCTCCTCAACGGTGGCCTCGGCAGGACAATCCAACCCCCGCGCTCGGCTCTGACGGGGGAGGGTAGCTTTTCTGTTTGAAGGAAAACAAACCGCAGGGTCTGATGGGAATTGTAGTCCCACCGCGGCCCTGCGCAAACAGCGACCGGGCCGCTCCAGCCCCGAGACTACATCTCCCAGCAGGCTCTCCCGCACCCGGCCGCCAAGGGCAGGGGTGCCGGTGTCGTGAAGCATGCTGGGCTTGAGCCGTGGACGCCCTGCCCACGTTAGCTGACAGGGCCCCGCTGTGCCCGGCTTCCGTGCCCTGGGGCGGCCATTGTCCCCGTCTCCAGCCGCTCCCTCCCCTGACCCCAGGATCTCCTAGGAGCCATCCCAGGCCTAAGTACCGAACGCCAGGCCATTCACCCTCGTGTGAACACCCCACTCAGGCCATTCACCCTCGTGTGAACACCCTCCCCACCACAGACACACAGGGCCATTCACGCTCGTGTGAACACCCTCCCCACCACAGAGCCATTCACCCTCGTGTGAACACCTTCCCCACCACAGACACACAGAGCCATTCACCCTCGTGTGAACACCCTCCCCACCACAGACACACAGGGCCATTCACCCTCGTGTGAACACCCCCACTCAGGCCATTCACCCTCGTGTGAACACCCTCCCCACCACAGAGCCATTCAGCCTCGTGTGAACACCCTCCCCACCACAGACACACAGGGCCATCCACCCTCGTGTGAACACCCCCACTCAGGCCATTCACCCTCGTGTGAACACCTTCCCCACCACAGACACACAGCGCCATTCACCCTCGTGTGAACACCCGCACACAGGCCATTCACCCTCGTGTGAACACCTTCCCCACCACAGAGCCATTCAGCCTCGTGTGAACACCCTCCCCACCACAGACACCCAGGGCCATCCACCCTCCTGTGAACACCTTCCCCACCACAGACATCAATGTAGGAANACCCAGGGCCATCCACCCTCCTGTGAACACCTTCCCCACCACAGACATCAATGTAGGAAACGTCTATGGCACTACAGTGGCGTAGCTACAGCTGTGTTGCCTTAGCACTTTAGTGTAGACATGCTCTGTCTTTTAAAGGCTTGTGTTTCAACTCTGGTCCCAAGGAAAGTGAAGAGTAATGGTGAAAGACTTTGGCACTCAAAGTTTAAAAAGGACATTCTAGCAATAACGTTTTCTTACATTAGTATTGTCACTAATTAGATTATTAGATTTATAAAATAAAATAAAACAAACAAAAAAAACCCCTCAGAGATGCCATTGAACCCTTTCCTTTATTTATCAAACGTAATCTATCCCAAATAGGTTGTACCTTTATCCCAGAACTAGAAGAAAAGGCTGAAATGTGGCTGAGTGTATGTAATCCTCGGTTCCTTTCTTTTAGTATACAAAATTTTAGGTACTGATTTCTGTCCCAACTCTGTTTGTGCAGGAGGTTGGGTCACAGGTTTTTGCACCAAAATCATTGGAGACAGGACAGTTGAAATCAGTGTTTTGACAATCCTTCTTTTGAGGACCTGCACTTCTGGTCAGCCGACTCAGCATCAGTAAGAGCTTCATTCACATAGGTTTGATCAAAACTTCCTAATAAGCTAGGTCCTAAAATAGCAACTAAGTTGGGAAATGTAGGTTTGATATCTAAGATTAGATACAAAAAAATGATAGACATTAACAGTAGACTGCAGATTACAAATATGCCCTTGTGTTTTACTTATAGAACTGGAAGCTTTTAATTTTGTATGTCTTTTTATGTTTGAGGAATAAATATGCTTACAAAGTATATTAAATTTGTTTCATTTAACAAAAAAATCATGTTTTTCCTGTTCTCATTTAAAAAGTGAGATTTTTTTTCCCTAAGTGGTGAAAATCACAACTTCCACTGCCAAAAGTCAACAGTTAAAGTAATAGGAGAAAAAGTACCAGAAGAACAATTTGAAAGCAAACCATTTCGTTTTAAAGAACTGATTTAGTCATATATTCGGTACCCTGTAATCTTATAACATAAAGCCTCTCTCTATCTCATGCCATTTGAGAAGCAGGAGTGGTGAGGCAGGAGAGAAGAGAAACGGTTTGAATATTTGACTGATACCACAGTATTTAACTAGAATACAACAGATTAACAGCATATAGTTATTTGGGTGCTAATTATATTCTGTGATCCAGGAGGTTGCTATAAATACATAATCAAAACTCAAATTTTTGCAATTAAAACAAAACTCAAAAGGTAAAATAAATATTACAAATTGTAAAAACATGGCCCTCTAACTAAGTGGTTGGTACCACAAAGTCTTCCTGCTATAACAAACTCTCAAGGCAAGCTTGCAGTTGCTTTTAGTGATGGGTT
This sequence comes from Trachemys scripta elegans, assembly GCF_013100865.1. NCBI lineage: Eukaryota > Metazoa > Chordata > Testudines > Emydidae > Trachemys > Trachemys scripta. The sequence goes on from NC_048309.1 coordinate 2,066,307, forward strand.
GTTTTCAGTGCTTCCAAGACACCTTCTCATCACGCTTGTTTCTTTTATCTTCTACAATCAGCTGAATTGCTGTCCTGTAGATGTCAAGGCTCTCAAGTAATGTAAATAATACAAGTGCTGGTTTGCAGCTATCTTGCTATATAACCTTGACCACTGTGGTTCTCTTTACTTCTCTCTCATGAGAAAAATTAGGGACTGCATGCACTTCCAATCTTACTTTCCTTGACCAAAGAATTTAGGCCCAGTTCCTCAAAGTATTTAGGCTTCAACCTTCTATTTATATCAATATAAGTTAGGAGCCTAAATACCTTTGTAGAGCTGGGGGTCTTACTGCTGAGTGTGTGTAGTGAGAGAGGCTTGAAGAGAATGAATGCTTAGGGTTTTTCCATTGGAGCTTTTTTTTTTTTTGGACACAGGTCCCTCACCATGCCATGTCACAAAATATCCGAGGAACAGAACACCAGGCTTCATGAAAGACACGGTAGCATTACTTGCTACTGCTTATAAAACTTAAGACATTAAATAAACAGAAAGAAAAACCGTGTTTTTTCCCCAACCAAAATACTAAACTTTCATTAGAGACCTCATTAGAGACCACACAATGACTTATATGAATTGAGCTTAGTGGTCTCACTCCATTTTCCAGATGTTTACATCACAAAAACCTCCACCATAATTACCACCAACTGGATCCCTTTTTGTCACTCAGCAGAAAGGACAAAAGGACTAACCTACCCTCTCAGCCCCACAAGTGGTCTCTCCAAGGCAGAGGTGAACCACATTTGCAGGGAGGGGAACGAGGACGTTGGTGCTGCTACGGCTTGAACTATACATATTCTGTTAATAACGAGTATGTTATTCTCTGGGGCTTCTGTCTGTCACCTGTCACAATGACATTTACATTCCATTGTTTAGTTATAATAAGGCTAGCTTCTGCAGACTCTTTCTAATAGAACGAGGGCCTGGTGTTTTACAGCCACGTAAGGATCTGTGAACACTGCAATGATTTATAAATTCCTTTAAGAACGAAAAAAGGACAAGTTCTGATAGATACAATAAATCTGATTGATTTTATTACACATCTTATTTTAGGATCACTTTTACATTCCTAGCCAAAAGAGATGATACAAATAAATATAAGTTGTAAAACCTATTGACAGAACTAGAGATGTTCTTTGTCTACAGGTCACCAAAGAAAAGGTCAAGATCAGTGTAAGACCAAGGAGTGAAATCTCACAAAGACAGTTGTGCCCACAAGCACCCTTGGGCACTTCATTCCAGAAACAAGAGAAATCGGGCTGAGGAGGGTAAGGTAGTAAGTGCCTAGATCATAGGGAGCTAAATGACCACTGCACGGTGCAGAGCACTGTTCTTGTTCAGTTCCAACTGAGCATCTGATTATGGCTTTTGCATTGTGCACATATGTTTTTCTCATTTGTCTATGTGTTTAACACTGTAGAAAGAAAGCCACAAGAATCACTTCTTCCCCTTTTAAGGCCTGGTTGAATGGTCAGATATCAGAAATTAAAAGACAGGACAGATAAAATATCCAGATTTACAGGAATCAATGCTTCTCTGAAACTTGGCAATGACTCTAGACACAGTGAGGAAGGACTACAACTAGAGAGTTCTGTATTAACCCAAAAGTCTGTATAATGCATCGTTACAGTTCAAAAGGTCATCACAGAGGTATATGTTCTATAAGATTCAAGCAGCATGCAAACCTTTCAACAAAGGGCGATCAGACCTATATTAAGAATTTTAAGTGCTGTAATTCCTATGTGTTCGGTTTCGTGTGGGATTTGACTCTGGAACAGAAAAGCTATCTTTACTGCACGTAACTTGAAAAATAAAATTGTATCCAATTATACAGAGCAGAGCAAAGAGGAGGAGGATTTTAAACAGTCCTCTGAAGAGAATGATTGTGCACACTCTCCCAGGGCCTCTTCCAGGAACTTGGTGGATTTCCTGTCTTTGGCTGTTCGCCTGCAGGAAGCCCAGATGGTTCAGATCATACCCACATGCAGCAGAGAGGCACACGCCTGGCAGGATCACTTGTTAGACATGTCAATCCAGAACTTCACTAACGTTGGACAACTTAAGACAAATGCATTAATTTCATCCCAATATCGCTGCCACAAAATGTCTGCACTGCAATTAGATACCCGTGGCTCGCCTGTGCCAGCTGACTTGGGCTCACAGGGCTCAGGGGCTGTTTAATTGTGGCGTAGATGTTTGGGCTTGGACTCCAGCTTGAGCTGTGGGACCTTGCAGGGTCCTGGAGCCCAGGCTCCAGCCGAAGCCCAAATGTCTACCCCACAATTAAATAGCCCCTGAGCCTGAGCCCCACAAGCCCAGGTTGATTGTCCCAGGCCAGCTACAAATTTTTAATTGCAGTGTAGACGTACCCTATGGATCTAAAGGGGAAGCACAATCAGAGTGAGAAGCTGAAAGCTGCTGTTGCCCTGAGATTTGCTTATTATCCCTTATTCACTGGACATACTGTTTAAAATGGAGCTGTGGGTAAAGGTAACTAAGTCAATTTTATACTTTGCCTACCCCATTCCCTTTCTCTCACCCTAACTTATACGCATTTATAAAACAGGGCTTTCGGAGGTATAGCCATTCTAGCATATTAACAGTAAAAGCAGAACAGTCTGGGTTTGGGCTGTGATTTCCAATGTACTTATTCCTGCCACATGGGAAATCTTACAAATTTCATACAGAAACCCAATGGAATAGTGGTGAGTGAAGAGGCATAGATATATCATGTATATATCACCGTCTCAGGCTATACAGTCACTTCATCTCATTTCAATTCTCTGAATACTTAAACCATACAATCCTCTTTTCAATTATGAAGTAAACAAGATTATATACCGGGGGGAAGGGAGAACCGTTGACGCTCTGTTTTATACCACAAGAGAGGAATTAAAAGGCTTTTTGTACAGAAACAGTGGTTTATAAGAAGGAAGGTTATGCCAGGCTTCCATTATTAGGTTAGCAGAAAATGAGCAGATGGCTCCTCCCTCACCCATAGGCAAAACTCTCCTCCCCGCATCAACATTTAAAAAAATATTCATCTGGTCCTCATCCAGAAATCTACTCCTTGAATCAAAGCAGCTGGGTTAGACCTTAACCCACGTCCACCTGAGCAGCTGACTCACCAAGGCACCATGCCAGCAAGATGCAGAGGAGAGCTTTATGCTAGAAGTGTTGTGTTCCTTCTGCTCATGGCGGTCAGAGACAATGGAGTTTTTCCAGACTGGACAGAGTCAGTCAATGGATACTTCACAAGAACATAAAGTAGAGTCCCTACATTAGAGTATTTCTAAAAACAGGCAAGTTCTCATACACTGGTCAGTCTAGGGAGAGGTCATCTGCAAGGGAAAGGTAATGGGTAAAAACAATCACAGGACAACAGTTGACAACAATCAAGAAAAAAAAAATAGCCCAACTCTCAATATACAAGGAACTAAAAGTTACAAGCTGAACAGTGAGACGCAAGACAGGAACACCTTCCTCTGTCTTCTGAGCCCATCCAATACAGCAGCTCCCCTCTCCCCACTGGACCATGCAGGCCTGTGATATTAGTCATAGGGCAAACTTTGAAAAGACACCATCTAAAGCAGGAGTTCTTCCCCTTTCAATTTCAGTGTACCATCCTTGGGATTTATATCAGATTTCCTTGCAACCCCAGACTGGTGATTACACATGGCCCTCATTCCCACCTAGCCTCACTGTATTCAGGAAAGCTTAAGACTGAAAAGGGAATGTTCTTAACTTGGAGCACGATGAGACACAAAAGGCACCTCCTGCACTGAAGCGCCTCATAACATCAAGGGAAAGATTGCATACTTATCGGAAAAGTGCAGTCTAATATGGCTTTGCCTCATAGTGCTCCAGATTCCATCCACGTCATAGGGAACGGCAGAACCGGCCATGTGTGCCTCCTGGCAGAGACCTAGCACCAAGCTAGATCTACATTTCCTACAAATGGTGGAAGATCTGAGAAAATGGCCATACACGCTGTAGGGTTTAGATATTCAGTATGGACGCTGGTCTAAAATGCCAGGTGTGGGATGGAGAAGAGTGCTAGTATGGAGCTGGCACTGGTATGCAGACTTATTCTTTGACCAGGTGGTCCCTGCCAGTAGGGGCTGAGTCTTTAGCAGGTCAGTTTAGAAGAGCTCTTACTGATGTCTGTAAACAGATAGAGACTTCAGTTTCTATTGCTTCCATTCTACAGGAGCAAAATATACTTCCAAGATCCTCTCTTGTTCTACATTTCTAAAGGGAAGCGGAGAGGTCTAGCTGTGAAGTGCATGGAAACAGATCTCCAATCCTGCCCGTCTCAGGGTTTTTCAAAACCAACTCTAACCCCGGATGAAGATGCCATTCTTTCAATAGAAAGAGGAAAACACGGCACCTAGTCAAGTTTGGATACGCCCTCCACTTTTTAACCTCACTAAGTTTTCATCCTGAGGTTCTGGAGAGTTGATTCTGTTGAGATGACTTTCAACTCTTTCCTGTTGCCCAACAGCAAGAGAGCCCAGTGCAGCAAAGGGGCTGGAACAGAAGGAGAGAGGGCGATGCTGTGAGGTGATCCTCATGCTTCCCATTGCTTCTAACACACTTTAACGTACCTCATGCATTTCTGATTTCCTAACTAAAATCTGTTCCCAATAGGGGCTGATTGCTAGATTGTGAGCAAATCTTTTCCTGCAAGGTTCAGCACACCTGGGACTGGCACATTTTGACACAAGTCAGTTAAACTGCAAAGAGGCCATTGCTATTCCCCAAAGGAAAGGGCTTGGAGTCTGGCTGAGAGTCCTCTCTGCAGGTTTTTACTTGTCTTTGCTCTCAGAAGGCAAATGCTGTTCACGCCCTGGAGAGGAATTGCTGTTTTTACTTAGGAACCAGCCCCCGGGACTGTGGGTAGAGCGGAGACCCAGAGGTGCCCGAGGAAGATGATCCCCCCGATTTCCTTCCAGTTTTAGGCCTGAAGAAGTAAAAACAAAGAAAGTTGCCTGTTACACATCAAAACGAATCTCCCAAAAGCTGCATGAGTTGACTGGATATAATTCTCTATCAATCTCAGCTTGCTCGTCTGCCTTATTTACCCATCTCTCTCCACCTACCTCAGGGCTAATTTAGTTTTCATCCCACTGACCAGTCCTGCAGACAGACAGTGACCCTATGCATGCATACATTGCTGACTGGGGTCCAATGGACAGAGGTGGACATAACCTACTTTCTGCAACTTGACTCACCTGGATTTTGATTTTTTATTTGACATGCTCTCAAAAGTGGAGGCATCCACCTGTATCTCATCTTCATCCTGCAGAGCTGCTTCTAGAGCAGCCTGCACTTTCGGAGCAATGGCTGGGCCCTCGTAGTCTCTGGTTGTTCGGCTAGGCATATCTAGCTCCAGTAACACAATGTTTTCTGCCTAAGAAAGTGGAAGCAGAACCGGAACCATCAATGTCCACACATACTCAGACTTTCCACTCACTATACTGACGTATTCCACGCTTTGATAAGGATTGTTACCAGAACTCCTAGATTGATTGGAAATGTATATATCCCGTGTGTGCGTGGTCACATCACCCTCGTCACAAAGACTGCTCTCGGGCCACTTCATTCTCTCTGGCTTGTGACTTTCCTATCACCCTGCTTAAGCTTTTACTTTACCACTTTCGATCAACACCAGGTGAAGGTAACTTATCAGCAGCATGAAGGTCATAAACTCTTCTTGAGCAACACCAGACTGCTGGGTTTAAGACACATTTTTAATATGTCAAGAGGGAGGCTTCCTCTCCACAGTCTTCTGCATCTGTCACAGTTTATGTAGGACAACTATATATCCTCAGAGATTCATACTCCCCTGAACACAAGAGGTAAAGCGATGCAGGTTGCATCCATGTTTGGGCTTACCCTGTACCGGGCCTCTGGACGAATCATCATGGACATCCTGGCATGCTGACTCAAAGGCCTCTTGTATCCCACTGCTGACACTGGCCTTTTCATCATCTGCTGGTTACTGAAAAGGAGATGAGTACTGAATCGATCACATGCCAAAAACCGACAAGGTTTTTCATTATTTGAATCAATCAAAATATCTCCTTCCTTAGAGGTTTTTAAGGTCAGGCTTGACAAAGCCCTGGCTGGGATGATTTAGTTGGGGATTGGTCCTGCTTTGAGCAGGGGGTGGGACTAGATGACTTCCGGAGGTCCCTTCCAACCCTGATATTCTATAATTCTATGATCTACAATGCACTGAGGGAATCCAGTGTATCTATTTGGAAAAAGAAGATTGCTACAGGCCCCTGGGAATGTGCTCCAACAGGACAGTAAAAACCCAGCAAGCAGTATTAGATACAGTCATTCATAAGTTGGCCTCTCCAATTTGTTGTTTTGAGCTTACTATGGGATTCCTACATATTCCTATAGTACAAACCATAGGATGATGTACATTCCTCTGGCCCTTTCATTCTACATTTGCTCTTTGGAACCTCTTATATACAGTCAGGATTTGCCAACAGTTTCTATACACTGGCCTCTGAGATATCTTATCTTTAAAATAGGAAATAACTATGGTAGATATGCTGAATCTGTTTTTAATGTTGAACACAATACTATATGTAGTTTGCAAAGCAGTTTGCAATCCTTTGGAAGATTATATATATACATATATATACACACACACACACCTCACCCCAGATATAACATGACCTGATATAACACGGTAAAGCAGTGCTCCGGGGGGACGGGGCTGCGCACTCCGACGGATCAAAGCAAGTTCGATATCGCTCAGTTTCACGTATAACACGGTAAGATTTTTTGGCTCCCGAGGACAGCGTTATATCGAGGCAGAGGTGCATATGTGACATTATCAGTAGAAATTCCTTCCTCTCCTCACAGGTTAGAATTTTCCTAACTTTGCCTTCACCTTTACTATATTCAGGTTACAGTTTGGCTAAAACTTAATTCTGACTTTAAGTACTCTTGCTGGATGAGTCTAAAACTGTGTGGAGAATCTTGCTCTGGCCAGCTTGAAGTCTTCATGTGACCCAGTCTTAAAGTAAGGTTAGGGGGTAAACTCACTCCAGCCGGGTTATGGGATGCAGTTTCCACTGGTCTTCCTCTTCATCAAAGAAAGATCTATTCATGATCTTGTTCTTTTCCTCCAGGGGAATAAAGTTTTCAATAATCAGGTGCCTGTAGATAACAGGCAAGAACAAAGATGGGACATATGCAAATAGGAGAATTAACATCTCATTAACATCCCACAACCTCTCCAACACAGCCCTAGACAAAGAGGAGGAATTTCTAGTTGTCTCTTGTTCTATAAGCAGTGGATTGCAAGCCAACTCCCAAGAATAAAATACCTTTAGTGAGAGTTAAGGGCAGCATATGGAGCAATGGGACTAGGGTGACCAGATGTCCTGATTTTATAGGAATAGTCCCGATTTTGGGGTCTTTTTCTTATATAGACTCCTATTATCCCCCACTCCCGTCCCGATTTTTCACATTTGCTGTCTGGTCACTCTAAATGGGACCTACTTTAGCTTTAACTCCCTGGTAAGCTCATTCTGGGTCTGTTCCAGTTCTTGACGCTCCTTGATGTGCTCCTCCTGGAGGTCGTGGATCTCTGCCTTCACAGCTTGCAGCTTGGAAAATAGCTGGAACAGGTGAGAAGCACCAGAGCAATGACTATTCAATGTTGCTATCACCTTCACATGCAGTGCCATTCAGTTTCTAATCCATCTGACCTAGCATTATTGACTTTTTACCTTTTTGAGTTTTTTGGTTTTGATGTCCACCTCTTGCTGTAGGGAACTATAGGTCTCTTTCAGCTCCAATGTTTCCTCATCCCGACTTTCCATTTGTTGCTGGATTTCTCGCTCCCGACGTTTCTAAGGAATACCACAAACAAGATTAGATCAACACTGTCATATTGTTGCCTTCGGTGCCTGCATACATGAAAGCCACATCCAAGGCGTCCCTTTTGCCTGGGATCCAGGACTCTTGATTTAGATTCCAATTTCAAGTTGTTAAAACGTCAACCCTGTGTTTATTTGACTTTGAAGGGTTTGTTGGGCGCCTCATAGGATATTTATTGTGAATAAGCTCAGTTAAAGGAGTGGGAGTGTTGAAACCGTAGCAAGGACTTTCTTTCTCCAAAATGTTAATTAGCCATTGCAGTTAAATATGCACCAACAAAAACACAAAATAGAAAAAGTTGTAAGTAGTCTGACTAAATATCCCTCTCCTCATTTAATTGCTGCAGCTTTCACTCTCTATGATATCATTTCATTAGTTCTCCACCACAGAAATTTCTAACCAAGAACCAGGACCAGAGTCTCTAATGTAAAAAACAATGAGGAAAAAAAGATTACAGGCCTTCTCTATACATCATAAAGCAGTAAAAAGGACACAAACCCTTTTTCTCTCTCTTTTGCCAGTAATCATTAAACTAGGGCTAGGGATCAATCATTAATCTCAGGAACACTAGTTTATAGTTTTTCTTACCTTCATGTTTTCTGAAAGGTCTAGAATAGCAGCTCTTTGCCACAAAATAATAAATTGGTTCCCCCTCTCTTACCTGTTCTGCAATTTCCTGACGTTTCTGCTCCAAGATTTTCTGCTGTTCATTTGTGTGATCCACAATGTTTTTCCCTCCAACAAGGAGCTTGCTTTCCATTGCCTGAAAGAAAAAAACATATCGAGAGGTTAACCTCTCAAGCAGCCATGTAACTCATTCTTTTTAAAAAACAGTAATGACTCCTTAGGTAGTTACCACTGAACTCTCCTTTATAAGGGGTGTCACTCACTGAACATCCAAATTTAAACCTGTTGTTATGTAAATTGTTCTCTCTGTGAAATCCTACATAATTGTAAGGTTAATGCATTAGTAATTTGTCTTGTGTTCTGCATTATGGCAATCCGTCCCACATTTTGTCTGAGAGGTTGACATGGAGGCTTTCACATATATAAGTTTCTAATAATCAGTAACAGAATGAAGCTTGTTACTTATAAGTTACAGTATAATAAGAAGTGTGTATATCACATTTCATCTCTTGTACTGACTTCCTAGGGTCCTACAAGTAGGTTCTACAACCACAGTTCATAAATTATATAAAACATCTTACAAATGTGAACCACTACTTCTAAATTCATTTTTTTAAGGAATTCCCACCTCTGTCTACATAAAGTCGATTTTGAAAACTTCTGACTCAGGCACTCCCCCTCACCATTACTCTGACCCAGGTATACCCCCTCACCATTACTCTGAAACTTTCTCTACATGGTTAGCATCCCAATTTGATGAAATGCCATCCTTCCCTAAACCCAGAGAACATTCCCTTCAAGGAGTCCAACAAGCACTCTACCTTGATTTTGGCACCCAGCATTTCTGCTGCTTCCTTCTCTCGCTTCAGATCCTCCATCTTCTTCTCCTTCTCCTTTAGCAACCTCATCTTTTCTTCTGCCACCAAGCTGTGATCCTCTACAATAGCTTTCTTCTCAATTTCCAGCTTTTCCTGCTGCTCCCTCCAGTAATCATCTTTGTCATCCCCTTCATCACCCTCTTCTCCATCCTCCTCTTCCTCTTCCCCACCATCTCTTCTCCTTTCTCTCCTCTTTCTTTTGCCAACAGACCGTTTTTCCAATTGTGCCTTGAGCCGAGCGATTTCTTCCTGGAATTCTCGTAGCAGTGCATCCTTAGGATCCTCATTAACTCTTGGTTTGTTCTTGATGTTTTTGGCACGGTTGGCATATCGCAGGGTAGTAAGAGTTTCTTCTACATTGTAAGAGGCAGGGCCTATATTGGCCACCATCACAGTCTTAGCATTGCCACCTAGTGAGTCCTGAAGTAGCCTAGTTAGTTTTGAGTCCCGGTATGGAATGTGAGTGCTTTTACCATCTACTAGGGCAGATATAACATTGCCCAAAGCTGAAAGGGAGAGGTTAATCTTGGTAGCTTCCTTCAACCTTTCCCCCTGTGCTCCAGTCTTGGCCTGGCGTTCACTGCCTGCAAGGTCCACAAGGTTGAGTTTTCCTACACGGATGTGATTCTCTCCATCAAGTCCCACCTCGCTGCACTCAATAGTGATCACAAAAATGGCATGGGAACGAGAGCTATGCTCATTCATGTTGGTAGCACCAACTGAGCGGTTTTGGTTCCCCACATTCATGACGTGCTCGATCTCCTTGACACTCTTTGTGACAAAAGATGACAAGTCCTTCACATACACCCCAGTGTCTGGTCTCTCTTTCAGTTCCAGCCTCTTGGACTGATCCTTTGATAGCAAATCTCTGATTTCTTCTTGGTATATTTCCAGATAAGAAGCTCTAACCAAATACTGCTGGTTCTGAGATCGAGAGATGTGGGTGAAGATGTGGTCAAACGAATTGGGGATGACCCCTCTTTTTTCAGGATCACCACGCACTCCTTCCATTGTATATGTTTTTCCTGTCCCAGTCTGCCCATAGGCAAAGATAGTCCCGTTGAACCCTTGCAGGACAGAATCCACCAGAGGTCTAAAGGTCTCATCATAAAGTTCAAACTGCTTGGAATTCCAGTCATAGACAGCATCAAAGGTGAAGGTTTTAGGCAGCTCATGAGATGTTCCCCTGGGATTCTTCACAGATACCTGCCCTAACTTGACATCCACATCAACAACTTTATCATATGAAGCTGCCTTCTCTTTCCCATTCATTGGCCGGCACCGCACCACCACCCTGACGGATTCAGAACTCTTTAACTTGGACATGATGACAGTACGGTGGCTGGGGAGATTTGACAGACGGGTGATCCAGGAAGGCCAGGAGCGCTGAAAACCTAGAAATAAAGAAAGGGCACGTGACTACTTTTCAGTAAATTTTTGTGCAAAGGCACAGATTCAACTCATTTAATTCTGCAGGCTTTAGGTCAAAGCCGCCGCTTTCCGGCCGCCGCTACCACCCCGGGCCCTTTAAACTGCCACCAGAGCTCTGCTGCTGGAGCCGGCAGAGATTTAAAGGGCCTGGGGTGGTAGCGGCAGCCGGAGCCCCAGGCCCATTAAATCGCCGCTCGAGCCTTGCTGCCCGGGGGTAGTGGTGGCAGCTGGGACCCCCGGGGCTCCTTCGGCGATTTAAAGGGCCCGGGGCTCCATTGCAGTAGTGGCAGCTGGAGCCCCGGGCCCTTTAAATGGCCTCTGAGCCCCGGGGCTCCCAGCCACCTCTGCAGCTGGTAGCTCCGGCAGTGATTTAAAGGGCCCAGGGCTACCAGCCACCACTACTGCAGCCAGAGCCCGGGGCCCTTTAAATCTCTATTTAAAGGGCCTAAGGCTCTAAAGGCTCCCCCACCTCCGGTTGAGGCCACACCCCCTGCTCAGGACTCCAGCATACTGGTAAATCCTTTAAGTTACTTTCACCCCTGTTGGTGCTTATGCTGCTGCCTACTGCATTAAAGATGCTGTTTAGAGGTTCTTGTGAGGAACCCAATCAGTGTTTAGATCAAGTGCTACAACTCATCCAGCAAAATTATAAATTCAGGACAGATCTGAAGAAATTATACATATATTTAGAAAGTTGCCTCTGATTAAAACTACCTTCTGTTACTAAACATTTTCATTTCATAATGAAGAGCTTACAGTAGCCACTCCCTTGCCAATACTCTTCCTGGCATATCACATTTAATTTCAGGGAAGAGGCATGAAACAGTTACATTAACCTAATGCTGCTGCCTCCCCCTCTTCAGCTGCCCTTATACTGCAGAGAAATGGAAGGTCACAGAGGACCAACGCAGACAAAAAGAAACTGGTGAACAGCAGCCTTTGTGCATCCTCTTATGCACTACCAGCTTTAAATGCCTGCATTTTTAGTTGCCTAAAAATTGTCCTTGACTGTTTTTACTGCAGCAGCACCTGACAGATTGTGAGGGTCTTTGGAAATCAAATATAAATACACTGGATTCTGGAGGGAGTCACATTTTGGTTCTGGCACTTCAGGGTCAGGATTCAGATTTAATTAGTCCTATGTTATTTACATGTTATGTCATCAGAAAGATGCAGTGCTTCAGTTTCCTGCCATAGGTTTAAAACTCATCTCTAGGATCTCTTAAAGGAAAGATATTGCCTGGAAAAGTACCACGGATGCTTTTTCTTTGTTACATTTTAAGTCACCTTTTGTAGGTCTAATTACAGCATAATAAATCTTTAATGGAACTGCCATAGCTGCCAGGATTCAAGAGAAACCCATAAAGCTTCTTTTCACCTTTCAACTATGATACCTAGTGCTGTGTGTAGTCTGTGTTTCCAGAGCCCTGGAATTTAATGCAGAATCTACTATCCATGACAGAAACATGTGGCAGAATCTAAGGGCTTGTCTACACTTACAGCACTGCAGTACCACTGGTGCAGCTGTGCATTTGTAGCGCTTAGTGAAGATGCTACCTACACCAACGGGAGATCTTCTCCCATCGGCATAGGTAACTCCACCTCCCCGAGAGGCTATAGCTATGTTGACAGGAGAAGCCCTCCCACTGACATAACACTGTCTATACCAGGAGTTAGGTTTATATAACTATGTCACTCAGGGGTGTGGTTTTTCCACACCCCTGAGAGATGTAGTTATACTGACATACATTTGTAGTGTGTACCAGGGCTAAACAGTCTCTCTCTCTCTCTCACGCGCACACACACACATCCACGCACGCGCACACACACACAAATGCATTTCTAGTCCTTATCATTGCAAAGAAAACCTTCAATGTGAACTGGCACGAAGGGCTTTGGAGCTGTGCTCCGGCTCCGCTCCAGCTAAAAACCTGCAGCTCCACTGCTCCTCCGTGCTCCGCTCCAAAGCCCCCAAGGCAGAGTTGGCTGCACACTTGGGAAAGTAGAGTAAACCATCCCCATTCATCTTAATGGTGTGTTAACTCTGAAACCAACTGGCAATTAAATATCAACACTTAATTTAACTACTGTGCTTGTTGCGGATGTTAGAGATAGTGGATGATGCTGGGGCAGGCGCAGTCAGACAGCTTTTTGCTGTTAAGGACTGCATTGCTGGTTATGACAAAATTTCAAGTCACCGCCAACTATGCTCACAAGGTGGATGGAAGAAATATTCCCATTCAGTGTTAAAAGCTGTAAAATTCAGCTTTCCTCCCCCATTGTTGCCAAAACCTTCAGGTTCCTCCCTACCAACATCTATGGTGCAGTTATGCATTTGCAATAGAAACATCTCTAACATGTTAAAAATAGAGGACGCAGTTCCAATTCACAGTTAGCATAGTGGAGCGGGTAGGAAGAAGCCATAAAGATGGCTCTAGGTTGTGTTTATGCCTCTCTGGTCCTGAACCAGCCCCTAGTGCAAGTTAGATCAGCCACAAGCTATTATAACTTATACAACCTAGGACAACGAAGCTGGCAAGGGATCAGCGAAGTGCACTGCAGTCTGGTCCTGGATCTTCGTCCTCCAACTCCCATCATGCCCCTATCCCCTCACAGCCTGCCCCAATACATATTCTGCATGGAGCTGAGAGATGGAGAATGGGAGAACTCAGGATGCCAGATTTACATCAGCCCAACATTCCTCCCTCCTAAGGCTGGTTAAAGGCTCATTTGCACCACTTCTTAGGAGAGGCTGAGGACCCTGTCCTTAAAAATTAGAGGAAAGAATAAAATAAATTTAACTTAATATCAAAATAATTAACATGAGCAAAAAGTACATGGGTCTTTGATCATACTCCACCTTCTTCTAGTGTACCTGCTACTTTAGGGTTGGAGCTTGCAAAGTAACACCAGTTTCCCCCAGCTTCAACTCGTACATCCTAAGCTGAAGATAGCCATGTGTACTCTAGATGTCATGGGGTCAACAGTTTTCAACAGATCTATGCCATAATTATTCCCATCCCAATATACTTTTATTTGGATTCTTTGTATAGGCCAGCTCTGCTCCAGTACCCAAAAATGACGAAATATATTCCACATCCAAGTTCTAAAGTACTAAGTGATCGAATGCCATCTGGTTTTACAAGGTTCTGCAGTAGACAAAACTCATGCTACAGAACAATTTGATTCACAAAGCCCTGCAGTTTATGGGTTCTGTGATGAGGAGACACCTGGAGATGGTGAAACATGCTGATCCATCCCTAGTCATTAGCACATTGAGCTTCCCTTTAAAAGAAAATAGGTAGCCATTCATCGATGGGCTCATGAAATGCAACTGAAAGGTCTCAGACAAACCAATTTTTAAAAAATGAACCCTCTAAGAAGGATGCCTGTTTGAAATCTTTCCAACAGCTGGACCTAAGTATAAAGCAAATTCAGAAAAGCCCATCTAGGATTTAAAGTCAATTTGTTTGGTTCCCTCAGTGCTTTCCCTCTATTCTAATGCTAGCTGGAGCTATAGCAAAAATACCACATCTGAGGACTAAATTTTTGATTCTGTAATTGCATCTTGTCTCTGTCTCTTTACTTGAGGGGACCTCCTGAGAAGTTCAGGTGTACAGCTAGAGGACCAAAAACATTTTCTATCCCAATGCCCATGCTGTGAACAAGGCATTTATAAGAACAGGAGGTAATCTTAGAGCACCAAAGAAACACATGTAATAATATTTACTGAAATTTCAGTAAGACCTTTAAAATTATCTCAATGTCTTCATGGAAACTGCTTGCCTCCCTGAGTGGAGAAGGTATGCCACTTGGAACTCAAAGTAGATGATCCGGAATGTGCATTGAGTTGACCAAAGTGGCTGAGCATCTGCAGTGCTTTATAAACTTGCACAAAGGATTCAATACAGTGTATAGCCAATGAGTCTCCAGATGCTACTGACTAAAATACAGTGGTCTTTTCCCTCCTGATTTACAACTCCAATAAGGATAGGCTCACTAACTGGACAGAAAGGAATATATATTTAAAATGCCAGTCAAGAGAAAATATGAAAGTCAGATTCAAGACTTTTAAAAGCACACAAAGCCATACCCTCCTTCTTTGCTGATAAACTTGTGAATGCCACCCAAATATATGCTGCTCCCTCCACTTCTGCCCTAGTATTCAGTGCTCCTGCAACTGAAAATATCTCAGACCTGCATGGACAAAAATGAATGCGCATCTGTATACACCTTTACCACCATACGTACATTCAAATTAGGCATGGAAATGCTCATGAGATTCTGAAAATATGGGCTATAATCTGTTACAGAAATGCCACCTCTAATCAACGTAGTTAATCTCTGAATAGGACTATCTCCGACTGCTTCAGTAGCACTCTTCTGTCAAACAAATTAAACTAACATTTGTAGCAGCCAAACTGTCCTACAGGATTCTTTGAAGCAGACTCTGTTAATCAAAACTATATACAGGACATATTCTCCAGATTCTTCTTGGGCCAAAAAGTTATGAAAAATAAAACAAAAACCATACAACAATTAACACTGCTGGGGATGTACCTTATCAACAACAGACTAACTTTTTATTCACAAATGAAATTCATTCAGCAGCCAGAACCAGAGGTGTGTTTTATCTTTAATGTTATCCTCTTGCCTTTATCTCTGGCACCTTCCACAAAAGATACTGACTAGGATTATGTGATCCTAGGTTCATTTAATCTTCTGGTAGATTTTTTTTTCAGTACAAGAGCATATTGCTATTCACATGTGGCCATCTTGAATGGAAGAGAAAATATACCTAACAGCAGAGGAATCAACCACTCACTCTCACAGTTTTGTATCCTATATATATTTAGTGAGAATTATGTTGTCTATTTGTCAGCCACCTAGGACTGCCTTGCTCAAATGCACACCTCAGATCTACTTTTGCCACAAATAAGTCAGTTCCTTCATCTTATCTCACCCCTGATTTGCACTATTGTCATGCTAACTCATCACGATCCACTTCCATTGCTGCTGGCTGCTGTTGTTAACAGTTACTGGTGTATCAATTCATTCGCTGAACTCTTCTTCCTGGTGAAAGCATTATGCGTTATTCTGGGGAATCTGAACAGAAATTTGTCTCAACTAAAAATTAAAGGGAAATTTAAACTATATATTTTATAGTCACCGAAAATAATATTGCAAAATTTTCACTACAAGAAACAGCTGGAGATAGATGGGATAGAATAGCTTGTAAACTATCACTTGCTTTACGTCACAGCACCATTTATTTGTATGCTTTGATTAACAGTTGTTCCTCATGAAACCAGTAAATCGAAAGAGATCTGGATAAAATCCCAAATTGCCTCTAATCCGTTAGACTTCAAGACTGAGATTAGTGTATTTTAAATTTTGCCCTCAATGATTGCAGGAAGAATTTTAAGCCCTATTCTCTTTTAATACACTATGAAGTCATGCCTGAAAAAATAAGTGACATCACAAATTGTCACATTTAATCATCAGAGAATTTTAGAAATCAGAGATAGTAGTGAACAGTTGGACCAACCAGTCTATGCCCCTGGGGCCAATGCAGGACTGGTACCAAACTGGACATGTGCTAGTGTGCTTTAACCTCTCTATTTTTAACACTCCCAAGCAAAGGAGCAGCTATACTTCCCTGCAAAACTTAACAGGTTTTCCTGTCAGGAAGACTTTCTTAATATGCAGCCTAATTCTTACTTTTCATAATCTCATCTCATTACTTTGGTTATACTTATACCACCAGGCATCACCCTAAATAACCACATTCCCCTCTGGCTGTGTACGGTCTTCAGATATTTGTAGACTTACATCCTCACTTAACTGCATTTAGTTCTTTTAATCTTTTCTCAGAACCCAAACCTTCAACCCCCTCTCTGTTGTGCTTTCCCTCTAATTTTTCTCTCTCACTCTCTGCTAAAGAAGTGCTCAGAACTGAACAGATTATCCCAAGTGTGAACACACCACAGAAAGGGACCATCACCCCTCTGCTCTTTTTTTGCTGCCATTTGACAATGCAAACCCATATTTAATTTGCTGCCCACTACCATCCCAAGACTGTTTGGGCATTATTACTTCCTAGATGCCTCCCTCCCACTGACAGAGAAACCAGAGCTTACAGAGAGTTATGTAAACTCCAAGCTACTTGTACTTTTGAGGCTGTAACTTCATCTCTGGTTATGAGATCACAAAGTTTCTGAGTGTAGGCCTTCATCTTCAAACCAACATGAGAACCACACTAGATAGACTAACCGTCCTATACTGTAGGGACTGTGACACATTAGATCTCCGGTATGACATTAGGTGTCATGATAACACACAATAAATGCAGCTGAGCAATAGTTAACTTTGTGGTGGCGAGAACTCAAAGCTATTGCAGTGGGTTATAAGATCATGCAACAGCCTGTAATGCCACCGAAATCATTCTGAAAATACACAGCAGGCCGATGAGGAGGTTGACACAGTCATAGGAAAGGGGTGGGGGAAAGAAGAGTGCCCATTTACATGCCCAAATGAGAGATTTCTTCCTTTCTATACTCATAAGGTTGGTTCCTCCTTCACATGCCCATCTGGGTGGAAACTCTCCCTCCTTTGCATGCCCAGGTATATACATGCATGACAGGGGCTGCCATCCCTCCTTTGCATACAGATGCACACACGTCCCTGCTTTGCACGCCCAGATACGCACACGCATATACGACAGGGACTGCCATCCCACATGTGTATGTCCCACTTTTGCGTGTGCAACAGGAGCTGCCGTCCCACTTTTGCATGCCCAGGTGCATGTGTGTGCATGACAGGGTCTGCTGACCTTCCTTTGCACGTCGATGGGGGCACACACGTGTGCAGCAGGGGCTGCCGACCCTGCTTTGCATACCCAGATGGGCACACACGTG
>NC_048309.1:2084426-2113654 GCF_013100865.1 Trachemys scripta elegans
GAGGGATTGGACGTGCGGGGCCAAAGGGAGACATGTAGGATGGGGGTGGAGGGAGTGGTAGTAATGAGGGACTTTAACTAGCCAGACAGCTGTTGGAAAAGTAAGATGGCAAAACCATATTTCCGATAAGTTCTTGGAACATCCTGGGGACAACTTTTTATTTCAGAAAGTCAAGGATGTAACTGGGGGCAGCCATTCTGGACTTGATTCTGACCACCAGGGAGATGCAAATCCGAAGGTTGAGGGCAATTTGGATGAAAGTGATCAAGAAATGATAGAGTTCATGATTCTAATTAAAGGAAGGAGTGAGAGTGTCAGAATAAAGACAGTGGAATTACCAAAAAAAAACAAAAAAAAAAAAAAACCCACAGACTTTAACCAATTAAAAAAACTGTTAAGTAAGGTTCCATGGGAAGAAAATCTAAGGGAAAAAGGAGTTCAGGAGAGCTGGAAGTTTCAATCTTCAGGTTGCAACAACAAACAATCCCAATGCGAAGAAAAGATAGGAAGAATAATATGAGGTCAATATGGCTCTATCAGGCAATCTTTAATGACCTGAAAATCAAAAAGGAATTCTACAGAATGTGGAAACATGGATGAATTGATAAGGAAGAGTACAAAAGAATACCACAAGCATGTAAGGACAAAATCAGAAAAGCTAAGGCACAAAATGAGTTGCACCTAGCAAGGGACATAAAAGGAAATAAGAGCCTTTTTAAATACATTAGGAGCTACAGAAAGACAAAGGAAACCGTAGGTCCTCTACTTAACGGGGAAAGAGAGCTAATAATGGCTGACATCAAGAAGGCTGAGGCGTTTAATGCCAGTTTTGCTTCATGGTAACCAGAGATTCAGCACAATTAATATTAACAAGGGGGAAGGAACACAAGCCAAAATAGGGAAAGAACAGGTTAAAGAACATTTAGCTAAGTTAGATGTATTCAAGTTGGCAGAGCTGCATGAAATTCATCATAGGAAATAGCTGAAGCAATCTCGAAACCGTGAGCAAGTATTTTCAAGAACTCATGGACAATAGATGAAGTCCCAGAAGACTGGAGAAGAGCAAACATAGTACCGATGTTTAAAAAAGGGAACAAAGATGACTCGGGGAATTCGAGACCAATCAGCCTAACTTTGATTCCTGGTAAGATACTAGTAGCTGGGGGAAATAGTAGATGTGCTATCTCTTGATTTTAGTAAGGCTTTTGACAGTCTCACAGGGAAATGTGGTCTAGAGCAAATTACTATAAGTGGGTACACAGCTGGTTGAAAGACTTACTCAAAAAGTAGGTACCAATGGTTCGCTGTCAAATTGGGAGGGTTTCTCTAGTAGAGTCCCACTAAGGTCACCCCTGGATCTGATACTATGCAATATTTTCATTAATGACTTGGATAATTGAGTGGAGCGTATGCTTGTAAAATTTGCAGATGACACCATCCTGGGTGGGTTTACAAGCACTTTGGAGGACAGGATTAGAATTCAAAATGACCTTGACCAATTAGAGAATTGGTCTGAAATAAGATGAAATTTAGTGAAGACAAATGCCAAGTACTACACTTAGAAAGGAAAAATCAAATGCACAACTACAAAATGGGGAACAGCTGACTAGGTGGTAGTACTGCTGAAAAGTATAGTGGATCTCAAATTGAATGAGAGTCAACAATATGATGCAATTGCAAAAAGGCAAATATCATTCTGGGGTGTATTAATAGGAGTGTTGTATGTAAGACATAGGAGATAATTGTCCTGCTCTGCCCAGCCCTGGTGAGGCCTCAGCTGGAATACTGTGTCCAATTTTGGATGCCACATTTTAGGAAAGATGTGGATAAATTGAAGAGAGTCCAGAGGAGAGCAACAAAAATGATAAAAAGTTTAGAAAACCTGACCTACGAGGAAAAGTTAAAAAAAATAAAACTGGGTATGTTTAGTGTTCAGAAAAGTCAACTGAGGGGGGATCTGATAAGTCTGAATATATGTTAAGGGTTGTTATAAAGAGGATGGTGATCAATTGTTCTCCATGTCAACTGAAGGTAGGACAAGAAGTAATCGGCTTAATCTGCAGCAAGGGAAATTTAGATTAGATATTAGGAAACACATCCTAACTTTAAGTGTAGTTAAGTTCTGGACGAGGCTTCCAAGGGAGGTTGTTAAATCTTCATTGTTGGAGGTTTTTAAGAATACGTTGAACAAACACCTGTCAGGGATGGTCTAGGTTTACTTGATCCTGCCTCAGCACACGGGGGTGGATTTGATGACCTTTTGAGGTCCCGTCCAGCCCTACATTGCTATGGATCTACGTGGGGTTGCAGAGGGTGGAATGCAGGATGGGGGTGGGAGGGAGTGGATGTGCGGTGGAGGGGGAGGAATGCAAGATGGCTGGGAATGGGGAGCACTGGTCATGGGTATGCACATGTAGCGAAGACAACTGAAGAATTTTGGGCCAAGCCCACAGGTCCTTGGCAGAGATGAAGGGACAACCATTGTCCTTAGCTAGGTAATTACTAGATGCTTAGAGGCAGGGAAGAGAGAGTCTTATGGTTGGACCAGTGTGCCTACCTCCCACATTGCATGCCAAGTAGCATATACATTCCTGAGCTCTGTAATTTCACAGGGATAAATCCATGCACAGGCAGCTTGCCCTCTGAATTTTATATTCCATTTGCTATGCTTCTTGAGTTTTGATACAAGCTGCATATAGCAGAACACAGAATCGAGCTGAAAGAGTGTATACGTTTAAATTGGGAAATACATCAGCCTTGGAGGTTGTTGACATTTTAATTGTGGTTTATGTATTGTATGGGACATTTTAGAGGATTTTGTAAGAGATAAAGGAAATTGCATCTCAGGCTCTAAACCCCTCAGGTTTCTGGAGCTTGGGCTGCTGCCCACAGCCCTTTGCAAGTTTTCTGTAACTGTCCAGCATTCCATTTTCAAAAAGGTGACAGCTCTAATTTAGACTCCAATGTGTTTTAAGATGTTAATGGTTTCCATTCTCAAGTGTCTGATGATTTTTTAAGAAACGATGACCGGAAATTCCATCTTATCCTTTCAATCTTTTCTTGACCAGGAGGGCACACTCTTTCTAAAATTAAGATACATCCTTAGTTTAAGGCAGGGGTGGGCAAACTATGGTTCGCGGGCCGGATTTAGCCCACCAGCTCCCGCAGGGGACAGGGGCGGCTCCAGGCACCAGCGCAGCAAGCATGTGCCTGGGGCGGCAAGCCGTGGGGGGCGGCAGTCAGGCTGCCTTCGGCAGCGTGCCTGCAGGAGGTCCGTCGGACCCGCGGTTCGGTGGCAATTCTGTGGCAGGTACGCCAAAGGCGCGGGACCGACAGATCACTCGCAGAAACGCCGCCGAATCCGCATGACCAGCGGACCGCCCGCAGGTGTGCCGCCAAAGGCCGCCTTGCTGCCGTGCTTGGGGCGGCAAAAAACATAGAGCCACCCCTGGCTGGGGAGTGGGGTCTGGGGCTTGCCTTGCTCCGGCGCTCCAGCCGGGAAGTAGGGTTGGGGGGCCGCTCCATGCTGCTTCTGGAAGCAGCGGCATGGCCCTGCTCCGGCTCCTACGTGTAGGGGCAGCCAGGGGGCTCCGCTCTGCATGCTGTCCCCACAGCTCCCATTGGCTAGGAACTGCGGGAGTTGTGGGAGCTGCAGGGGTGGCGCCTGCAGATGGGGCAGCATACAGAACCACCTGGCCGCGGCTCCATGTAGGAGCCGGAGTGGGAACATGTCCGCTGCTTCTGGGAGTCGCTTGAAGTAAGCACCGCCCAGAGCCTGCAACCCTGAGCCTCTCCCCAGGCCCCTGGCCCAGCCCTGATCCCCCTCCCACCCTTTGAACTCCTCGGTCCCAGCCCCACCCCAGAGCCCGGACCCTACTCCTCTGCCCCAAAAGAGCCCCCTTCCTCACCCTGAACTAATTTCTGGCCCCACCCTGGAGCCCTCACCTCAACCCCAATTTTCTGAGCATTCATGGCCCACCATACAATTTCTATTCCCTGATGTGGCCCTTGGGCCAAAAAGTTTGCCCACCCCTGGTTTAAGGTCTCACTGATTAGCCAAATGTCTTTTATTGCTGTCTAATGGGTCTAGAAAATTTGGTTCAGATTCCCTTTATTTTCTTATGTTACTGTTTTTGCATTGCTTAGATCAGGGGTAGGCAACCTATGGCACGTGTGCCAAAGGCGGCACGCGAGCTGATTTTCAGTGGCACTCACACTGCCTGGGTCGTGGCCACCAGTCTGGGGGGCTCTGCATTTTAATTTATTTTTAAATGAAGCTACTTAAACATTTAAAAAAATGTATTTACTTTACATACAACCATAGGTTAGTTATATATATAGACTTATAGAAAGAGACCTTCTAAAAACGTTAAAATGTATGACTGGCACACAAAACCTTAAATTAGAGTGAATAAATGAAGACTCGGCACACCACTTCTGAAAGGTTGCCGACCCCTGGCTTAGATGGTTGTGCAGCAATACCTTTCTTGTACACAATACAGATTTAATTTTTCTAGTTGAGAGTTTCAAGGGTAAAGGATATTTTCCTGATCCCAAGAAAAGAAGTACATTATTTTAACTTCAGTTCTTCTATAACTTTCCAACTTAGTTTCTAGAGGAGAAATAGTGAGCATGTTTGTGGGGAAGGGGAGAGTTCTGAATTTGTGCAAATTAAACTGCGTGTTTTAGAACAAATGTGAGTTTATTACTATCCAGACAAATCGAGCTCCAGTTGTGTATAGTATTAGTAGAGCAGCCCGTTTTTTATTTTGTAAATCTTCCCTACAAATCAAATTTGCTAGCCAGATGCTACTTTTTACATTTTCATTTTGTAATTTATATGTGAGAAGCAAATTGCTCTCTGTTGCAGTCTGCTGCAGAACAAATACTGGAGTAGACACCGGAATTACCATACTAGATCAAGTTAAGATCAGATCAGAAGTCCATTTGGTCCATTGTGCTCTATCCAAATATGGACAGTACCACATACTGTAGAAAAAGAATTAAAAAAAACCCTGCGTTGTAGGCAGTTATGGAAATACAAATATGGGCAGAAGTATTCATTCTCAATAAATAATGTAAAGGTTGAGGTTTGCAATTATAAGATATTTGACTGAAGTTAGTTTATAAGGTTCCATCAAATTGTGTTTTAACTAAAGATCACTCCAAAAGCAGTGTAGCATGGTCCTTTTGACTGACTGAACCATTACACCAAGTGACAGGGGTAGCACTGTTATATTAACATCTGACCCCCAAAAGTGCAGCTACAACAAAAGATTAGGGTTGTTCATTTTAGAAAAGAGGCAACTAAGGGAGAATATGATTAAGAGCTATAAAATCAGGAATGGTGTGGAAAAAGTGAATGGAGAAGTGTTATTTACCCTTTCACCCAATACATAAACAGTCGAAATTAATAGGCATCAGCTTTAATACAAACAAGAGGATGTACTTTTTCACACAAAGCACAACTCCCATGGAACTCCGTGCCATAGGATGTTGTGAAGGCCAAAAGCATAACTGGGTTCAAAAAATAACTGGATAAGTTTATGGAGGATAGGTCCATCAATGACTATTAGCCAAGATGGTCAGGGCCCCAAACCCATGCTTGGGGCAACCCTAAACCTCTGAATGCCAGAAGCCAGGAGTAGAAGACTGGGTAGAGGACTCCAGCATTACCCTGTTCTGTACACTCCCCCTGAAGCTCAGGTATGGACCACTGTCAGACACAGGATACTGGACTAGATGGACCATGGTCTGACCCAGTAAGGCTGTTCTTATGTTCTTGGATATTCCTCACTGAAGTGAGATCACAGTACTGATTGACCTTTGTAGGGGATTTGTATTTATATTTTTAAAAAAGATGTGACAGTAAATTGATCTGGGCAGAACTATGGCCAAATATGTTAGTCCAAACCAGGGAGAAGGGGAATTGGTAAGCTTTGAAACGCTCAAGACAAAGATAAATTTCATTGTGTTTTATTATGAAAAAAATACAAAAAATATTCTCTTTCCAATGCTCTTCAAGTCAAAATACGTCTTCTAAACCAAGATATTTTGCAAATCTCAGTAATCAGTCTCAATCATTAGCCATTCCTAATCAATGCAGACTTAGTTGCATCTTTCAATACCACCATAAATTGGAGGAAAATACTGATGAATCTAAACTGCTTATGTTTATGAGCTTCTACAATTACACAAAATCCCAGCTAGACTAAAACCTGCTCTCAGTTAGCACCACTGAAATGACCAAATCTGACATATTTTTGAGATTAGCACTGAAAAGCACGAGGCTAGTGTATATTGACACAACACCTTAGTTAGCTTCCAATTTAACATGGGCCTCAACTCCTCTGACATTCGCTATAAGGCACAGGAACACCAAAGAAAATTGCTCAGATAGGAGCAAGTTCCCCAGATGCAAAGAGCACATCAGGAGAAGATGCCCTCGCTGTATAACTAATCCGTATCGAAAAGGGAGTGAGTGCAAAACTCAATCATTTACCAATAGCCACAGGAGTAACAAGACTGTTCCATGCAGGGATAATGATGTGGGTCATCACAGTCACCCATGCAAAATTAAACTGTACTGGTCAAAATGTTGCTGTCAGTGGAGAAGGCTCTTTGTGAGAAAATGCAGAAAACCCCTTAGCACAAACCGACCTGGGATAAAAGCCCACCATACCGCCTCCTAATGCTTTATTGAGGTTATTTTAAAATTTCAGTTCCATTTAAAAATATTAGCTTCTAATATTTACTGATCTCCACAGATCCCTGTGACCGAATGTCATGATCCCCCTCTCAGAGCAAGAGACAATAGCTATGAAATCATAAAACACCAGCCCATGACGAGCTAAGGGAGATTGCCCCATCAGTGTTCTGTGTGCCCTGGTCAGCGCTGGTACTAAACAGACAACTGTGTCATTATGATATAACTTCACCATACTTCTGCAGCACCCTTTGGAAAGCTCAAAGTAATTTACAGACATTATTAAATTTAGTCTCAACACTCCTGTGAGGTAGAAGTAGTATTAAACCCATTTTACAGATGGGAAACTGAGGCACAGAGGTGACTTGCCCATATCGGACAGCAGCAATCCTCGAAATAAAACTCAGATCTTCTGATGCTCAGTTCTAAGTTTTAGGCAATGTTCCTTTTCATGGACCACACTCCCTTGTAATACTAGTTTGCACTTCTCGAGCACCTGTCATCCAAGGTGCATCACAAGATGCTTCCCAGCACTTGCAGGACAAACAGTAAGATATGGGAAATGAAGAGAGGGGAATCTGAGCTGCTATCTGATTGTGGTGGCTGATAAGTCCCAAATAATGAGAATGGAAGGTTTCCTACAAGAGGTCACCCCATGGTTTAAAATTCATTTTCCATTTCTCATCTTATGCTGGCATCATGGAATTACTGAGAAGGTGATCAGAAATGAATCCAAAGATTAATGTGAGGCCAGGATGAAGGTATGGGAACAGGCCTGTCATAGTGGAATTGAATGTCCTAAGATGACATTTTTATCATGGTGTGTCTGCTGACGGTGCATTAGTGTTCAGAGCTATAAGAACAATCAAAATCTGCCTCTTCCTCTCCTGATCAGAATTCATCCCGCAGCCTTGGGGGGTGGTCCATGCCAAAAAATGAGGAGGGCCTCCCATGCACATCACGTTCTCGTTTCACAAAGGCAGTAAATGAAGAGACACAGTTCCCAATAAAATGGTCAGATTGGCCAAGGATATACAAGTCTATCTGGGCCACTTCGGGCTGCAAATTCACCACTTTGATCTGCAAAGTGAAAGGGGAAAAACAAGTTAATCCAGCCATCGCTGTACAGAATAGATAGTCCCAGGGCATAAGAGTCCTGGCCATAACACAGCAAATGGGTACAAACTGGAATCAATCTAAACTTGCCCTTTCAAAGGCTCCAGCAAGTACTGCTATTACATGGGCATCTCAATTCAGCTCAAGTCCTTGCCAACACACAGGACTGGATCTTTTAGTTCTGGAGGAAGCTGAATTCTTCAAAGGACCCTTAGTACTTTAGTCTTGTTGCTGTGGGTGAAGCTCACTTCTCATTCCATGCATCGGTAACTAACTTTCCTAATATGAAGGTTAGCAGTCCCTGAAGTTCACACTGATCTAAAATAGAAGGACTTGGAAATTTTACCTTACATTTATTAGCACAAATAGTAAACCTACTAGCCAGGGTGGAAAATATCTGTGCTACCATATTTTCTGTTTCTCCCAAACTTCTTTTTTCTAATATATCTCATCAATTTCTCCCACTACACTAACATGTGGGCTGGGGCTCCACTGCCCAGGAACAATGCCTGAGTGAAAACTGATGTACTCCACCCCAAGTGATGGGAAAGGGGAGAGTGCTGGGATTCTTAAAATGTTAGGGTTATTTATCTAGGACCCAATCCTGCAAGGTTCTGAGTGTCCAATTCTTATGATACTCAGAACCTCAAAGGATCAAGCCAATAGACATCCAATCCTTTGACACTCACGAAACCTCAATTTTACTGCAGCACCAGGGCACAAAGAGTATTTCATAGAATCATAGAATCTCAGGGTTGGAAGGGACCTCAGGAGGACCTCTAGTCCGACCCCCTGCTCAAAGCAGGACCAATCCCCAGACAGATTTTTTTTTTAAACCCAGTTCCCTAAATGGCCCCCTCAAGGTTTGAACTCACAACCCTGGGTTTAAGCAGGCCAATGCTCAAACCACTGAGCTATCCCTCCCCCCATCATCTGTTAGTTAATCAGTCAGTCTTAACTGAACACATACGAGAGAATCATATGTCCAGAGCATGCAGCAGCAAGCGTTGCACTAGCTGGGGAAGGACATTATTGGAGCAGTCCTGTCAGTTAGAGTCTGAAAGACTTACCTTTCCTTTGAAAAGCTGCTGTATTTCTGTAGTGTAGGGCTCAGAATCCGTGGCAATGTAGACAGACTTAGCTTCCACCTTCTTCACCCAGAGCTTGAGTGCACGCTTGATCTCCTTCAGGTCTGGCAGGCACATGTCCATTGTGAGAGGCACAGCGTTGTTTCGGTCATAGCCTACGCACTGTGGCGAAGCCATGAAGTGTGATCCAGCCGTCCCATCCTTCAGCATATTACATGCATTCTTCTATTAGGACGAAAAGAGAGAATGCCATGTGTGAACAGCAACAGCTGAGAAAAAAAACTGACTCCAACTCAACCAGCATTTCTAGTATCTAAACACGGCCAGTTACTGAGTGCAAACTCGGTTTAGACTCTCATCTCAGAACGACTGACCATATCAGTGCTGCTCCGTGTCTCTTTCCGTATACTTTCTATAGGGATGATGGCTGCTAGTCCAGTTGTGTGGTGATGACACTGACTGCATGCACCAGACCCACTGAAATCTACATAAGAGCGTAAGAGTCATACCCAGTCAGAGCCGATCCGCAGATGAATTCCTACATAGGGTCTAACCAGGAGAGAATGAATATAGGCCTCTCCCTTCTGCGCCATCTCATCAGACCACACAACATACTTGTGCAGAGGCCGATGCTCCTCTAAGACTGGAAACTGGGCTGGAGCTCCAGGTAGGGCAAGAACAGGGTGTTCTGATGGTGGAAACCTGGAAGGAGAAACAAGACAGGAGCTCCATGTGTTTTCAGCATCTCTGGGAAAGAGATGGAAAAAGAAACAGGTGTGCAGGATATCTTTTGGCCTTGTTAGAGTGCCAGGGTAAATCAGAAAAGACAGTTATTCCATGGAATGGAAAGAACTGAGCGATCCTGCATTATAGAAGTCCAGTGAACCAACAAGCGAAGTTCAAGCAGTAGGTGTAATTCCAGACTAAAAACTATGAAGAGATTACATGGATAGCCACTCATAATCAAGAATTGCCAAAATTAAGAGCTGCCTGAATGATTTTAACTCCACCCCTTTGGGTACATGCATTAGGATTCAGTTGTTAATTACATGATCATCGACATTCTCAAGAAAAAACAAAATGCCTTCTTCACCCTCACCATCCTTAAAGTTTTCTCACTTGTCCTTTGGTCTCTCCATACCTCATCCCCATCCATTGCCCTTGCAAGCTCTGGCCAGCTATAGCCTCTACATCCTAAGGGAACACAGTGTTGGGCCAACTGACCATGGAAACAGCTTCAAGGTTTTTGTCTCAAGGTTACACACTCCTAACTGAAATGTTAAACTGTCACTTCAAGCCATCCCAAATGACATCAAGGCTCTATGGTGTGACTAGAGTAAGCATTTCCCTGAGAGCCACTCCAAGTACCTACACAAGTTCAGCTATGGCATCACTACTCCACCACTGTGGACAGCTTCCCCAGGAACTTGTTACCTTTGGATCCAGTGGTCCTTGTAAGAGAGACTGAAAGAAATGCCCCCGAAGAGCTCAGACCTATTGAAGTCCACGTTGAATTGATCCCAAAATGGACCAAAGGGATTTCCGTCCTGCAAAACAAAAATAGCTGCTCATACACCACAGCACATGGAGCCCTGGCCGTGTGCAGTTAACAGGATCCCTGGCCTTAGAGCTGGAATCTAAAAAATGGAGGACCTGGAGAGGTCTGCAACCAGAATTCTGCTACAGAAAGACATGCTTACCAGGGGGTTGACTAAGTTTGGTATGTTTACCATCTAACAACTTGCTGGGAAGGAGCAGATAAACTAAGGAGATCCTTGTATTAAAATAAAACACTATTCCAAACGCTGTCCTAAAATGTATCAAGTAACTGGCCCAGTGACCATATGTCCTGAACGAGACGGACTTTTAAAATCAGTTGGGTATAATTGCTGTATGGATGAGATAGATGGGTAAAAGGCCAGTGGAATGTCTGCTTTTTTTTTTTTTGTTAAGGTCTTGTTTTTACCTAAAATTACAATTACTTTGAATATGATAAATACACACTTAAACAATAGAACCCTATTGACTCCCAACCCTTCACTGTCACCACCTGACCTGAATGTAAGTACCTCACAGATGGGTTCTAATGGAAGAGCAGCACATGGTTGGATTGCCTGAAATGCTCTGCAGAATGTATAATCTGGAATGCAATGCCCAAAGGGATAGGCAGGGGAAGAAGTGCCCCGTACAGTGATCTAGGACACCAAGCCTTAGGAATGTGCCAGAATAGCGAATAAATACCAGTCTCTGACTCAATCATTCCTCTGACCTAAGCTAGCAAAACAGGAGTGAGACACTTACCTTCATGGGACAAGTCCTTTTGTCACTGCTTCTCTGAGCTGCTGCTTCAAAGCAGTAAGCCACTCGCTTGCCAGGGGGCCAGTGAATGGGTGCTAATCTGTTCATGAAGTCCTCCAAGCTGATAACCCGGTGATATTCTAAGAGAGGTTC
Organism: Trachemys scripta elegans; assembly: GCF_013100865.1. NCBI lineage: Eukaryota > Metazoa > Chordata > Testudines > Emydidae > Trachemys > Trachemys scripta. The sequence goes on from NC_048309.1 coordinate 2,095,788, forward strand.
CAGTTTGAAGTATTCCTTGTAGGAAACATGCAGCTGTGAATGAGAGAATGAGATCTACTCATAGTGCAATTGGAAGTCAGTTCCAGCTAAATCTCTACTCAAACAAATAGAAAACACTGCGGTCTGTACCAGTTTATTTATTCAGTGATGGCAGGATGAACAGCTCCGGACATCTTATGATCCAAATAAACAAATGCTTTAGAATCCACAACTCTATAGAATTTGATGGGGGCAAACATGGCTATCTACATAAGAATGGCCATACTGGGTCAGACCAAAGGTTCGTCTAGCCCAGTATTCTGTCTTCCAACAGTGGCCAATGCCAGATGCCCCAGAGGGAATTAACAGAACAGGTAATCATTAAGTGATCCATCCCCTTTCATCCATTCCCATCTTCTGGCAAACAGAGGCTAGGGACACCATCCCTGTCCATCCTGGCTAATAGCCATTGATGGACCTATCCTTCATGAACTTATCTAGTTCTTTTCTGAACTCTGTTATAGTCTTGGCCTTCACAACAGCCTCTAGCAAGGAGTTCCACAGGTTGACTGTGCGTTGTGTAAAGACATATTTCCTTTTGTTTGTTTTAAACCTGCTGCCTATTAATTTCATTTGGTGACCTCTAGTTCTTGTGTTACGAGGCGTAAATAACACTTCCTTATTTACTTTCTCCACACCAGTCATGATTTTATAGACCTCTATCATATCCCCCCTTAGTCGTCTCTTCTCCAAGCTGAAAAGTCCAAGTCTTATTAATCTCTCCTCATATGGAAGCCGTTCCATACCCCTAATCATTTTTGTTGTCCTTTTCTGAACCTTGTCCAATTCCAATATATCTTTTTTGAGATGGGGCAACCACATTTGCACACAGTATTCAAGATGTGGGTGTACCATGGATTTATATAGAGGCAATATCATATTTTCTGTCTTATTATCTATCCCTTTCTTAATGATTCCCAACATTCTGTTCGCTTTTTTGACTGCCACTCCACATTGAGTGGATGTTTTCAGAGAACTATGTACAAAGACTGCAAGATCTCTTTCTTGAGTGGTAACAGCTAATTTAGACCCCATTATTTTATATGTATAGTTGGGATTATGTTTTCCAATGTGTATTACTTTGCATTTATCAACATTGAGTTTCATCTGCCATTTTGTTGCCCAGTCATCCAGTTTTGTGAGATCCTTTTGTAGCTTTTCGCAGTCTGCCTGGGACTTAACTATCTTGAGTAGTTTTGTATCATCTGCAAATTTTGCCACCTCACTGTTTACCCCTTTTTCCAGATCATTTATGAATATGTTGAATAGAACTGGTACCAGTACAGACCTCTGGGGGACACCACTATTTACCTCTCTCCATTCTGAAAACTGACCATTTATTCCTACCCTTTGTTTCCTATCTTTTAACCAGTTACCAATCCATGAGAGGAACTTCCCTCTTATCCCATGACAGCTTACTTTGCGTAAGAGCCTTTGGTGAGGGACCTTGTCAAAGGCTTTCTGAAAATCTAAGTACACTATATCCACTGGATCCCCCTTATCCACATGCTTGTTGACCCCCTCAAAAAAGTAGCAGATTCTATTAGTATATTCTAGTAGATTGGTGAGGCATGATTTCCCTTTACAAAAACCATGTTGAATCTTTCTCAACAAATTATGTTCATCTATGTGTCTGACAATTTTGTTCTTTACTATAATTTCAACCAGTTTGCCTGGTACTGAAGTCAGGTTAACTGGCCTGTAATTGCCGGGATCACCTCTGGAGCCCTTTAAAAAAATTGGCATCACATTAGCTATCCTCCAGTCATTTGGTACAGAGGCTGATTTAAATGATAGGTTACAGATGACAGTTAGTAGTCCTGCAATTTCACATTTGAGTTCCTTCAGAACTCTTGGGTAAATACCATCTGGTGCTGCTGACTTATTACTGTTTAGTTTATCAGTTAGTTCCGAAACCTCCTCTAATGACACCTCAATCTGCGACAGTTCCTCAGATTTGTCACCTAAAAAAAATGGCTCAGGTTTGGGAATTTCCCTCATATCCGGAGCCGTGAAGACCGATGCAAAAAATTCATGTAGTTTCTCTGTAATGCCTTATCATCCTTGAGGGCTCCTTTAGCATATCGATCATCCAGTGGCTCCACGGGTTGTTTAGCAGACTTTTTGTTTCTGATATACTTAAAAAATTTTTTGCTATTACTTTTGGAGTCTTTGGTTAGCTGTTCTTCAAATTCTTTTTTAGCCTTCCTAATTATATTTTTACACTTCATTTGCCAGAATTTATGCTCCTTTCTATTTTCCTCACTAGGATTTAACTTCCACTTTTTAAAGGATGCCTTTTTGTCTCTCACTGCTTTTTTTACTTTGTTGATTAGCCACGGTGACACTATTTTGGTTCTCTCTGTTTTTTAAGGCACTTTTTGGGTTTTCGTACCTATGTTTTTTAAAAGTTTTAATCTAGAGATTAGAAGAGGGGACTTTAAGTCAGGACTCCTGAGTTCCCAGCTCCACCACTGGCATGCTGAGACCTTGAGAAATAAAGAATAGGCACTTATATTTTTCCCCAATGCCCCTTACAAACAGTACCTGATTAAACCTCGTATAGCACATAAGTATTATCCCTATTTTACAGATGGGAAAGCTGTGTAAAGTTATTATGTAATTTATGTGGCTCAATGTTTATAATGACATGTTCAGATGAAATGGACTATATAAAGGCAAAGCTACTCTAAAGAGAAAATAACCAGTGTGTACCCTTATCACCTCCTAATGGAGTCATCAAATGCAGCATCAACATCCAGGTTGGCCTATGAGAGGCACCCCTGTGATCACTAGTTATCACCTTGACTTTTATAACCCATTTACAACAGGGTGATACTTTTATAAAAAGTAGCACTGGGCCCCTGTTACAAGGACGCAGAGTTCAGCAGCTGATACAAACCCCTCGGTAATAATGTTTTCCCATGACAACACTAACTACGTTAACTGGGAGACACGTGGGACTTTTAAAAAAACAACCCATGAGATGCCATGTTTTTATTCACATTCAGTATCTTCGGTGCAAGAGAGTGTACTGGTGGTGAAAGGAGCTAACTTAATAGCCCCAAAGACTAAAATCCTTTGGGTATCCACGGAACAGGTTCGGTGCATGCAAACAACAGGGCAAGAATCCCCACACTGCCCTGGCAATGTGCCTTAGCTGGAGGGACTATTTCTACCAGCACGATGGAAATTCAGTCCCCACAATCCATTCAAATCTTGGCCCCTCTGCTGAATCTGCCAATAATGGGGTCAGTTAGTGCCAGCGGAGTCATGCAACATCTGTCCACTGGGAGCTAGTCTGAGATCACCAAACTCAGGAGTCTCTTTATATCTCGTGCATCAGCACATCCGTTCTCTTCTAGAATGGAAGCTCTCTGCAGCAGAGACTCTTTATTTTGTGTCTTGTACATCATGGAACACACTGTCAGTGCTTAATAAATAACAATAATAACGCTGAAGAGCCAAAAACCCAACTGGTTTTCACATTTCAAAGCCAACAATCAGAGCCATTATGTAAATATGCAAGTGGCCATATAGAAGCCTGTCTCCCTAGAATATTAGATTGTAAATTGTTTGGAGCAGAGACTATTTTTTTCCTTTATGCCTGAACAGCATTTAGCATGTTTGGCCCCAGTTGTTATATTAAGTTGTGCGGAATGTATTTATCAGGAACATGTATGTATCATTATAAACATATGTGGCACCACACCAGCAGCGAGCGGGACATGGTATAATTTGTAGAGAACCCAACATCAAAGTATGGAGGGGCTGAACAGGACTTACGTTAGTATAGGGAGGCCTGTGGTGTCGGTACTCGATCCAGGGAGGCACAGCCAGGGTACGATTCAGAGTCTTGGCAAACGCCAAGGAGCCCAGGAAATGATCTGCCTGGTTCCCAAATCTCCCTAAAAAAAGTGTCAAGAGCTGGATTTATTGGCCAAATCAGGGATGCCCATGCTGCCACAAAGACTCGCTACAACTCCATGCCCTCCCCCATCTCTGGATCATCCAAAAAAGCGAAGGTGTTCAGGAATTACAGGGATCTGGGGGAGATCTGGGACCCACGGCAGGTGGAGGGTGGGATAAGAGAAGGGCCGGGGGGGAGGGTGATCCAAGGAGGGGCTGCTGGGTTGGGAGAAGGGAGGAAGGAAGAGTGGGTGTGGGGAGCTGAGTCCCTGGGGGCTGAAAGTCTGATTACAAGAATGGACCGGGGTGGGTGGGGGCGGGGGGGAGGGGGCACTGGGAGGGAGCTCCGAAGGGGGGAATCGCGGGGGGGAGGATCTAGGACTGGGGACACAAGCGGGCTGGGGGGGGCAGGAAAGGGCCGCTGGGGTGGCTCCGGGAAGGGGGCGCCACGGGGGCGCGGCTCTGGGGAGGGGCCCTGGAAAGGGGGACACTGGGGGGGCCCTGCAGCGAGCCCGCAGGGAGGGTCTCACCCATGCAGGGGCAATAGAGCAGGTAACCGGCTGGGTCCCAGGCGGGCGCCGCCGAACCGCTCGCCGGTACCAGCAGGAGCAGGAGCCGGAGCCCGAGAGCCCCCATCATCGCCGGGCACCCAGCGGGGCGGGAGGCCTATCCCGGCATGCACCGGGCTCCGGACCGGAAGGGGCGCTCTGGGGGGGAAGGGCACCATAGAGGCGGAAGGAGCGCGAGCGAGCGAGCGCGGCGTCACTCCCACAATGCCCCGCACAATGGGGCCGCCGGGGCCTGAGCCGGAGCCGAGCCTGGCGGGGCCCGGGGGAACGGGGTGAGTGCGGGGACGCGGGGAGCCCCGGGGCAGGGGGAGGAGCCTGCCAAGCCACGCCCCCTCCCCCCCCGCGAGCGGCCATCTCCCCGCGGCCTGAGGGGGCTCTGGCGGACGGGGACCCCGGCGCGAGGAGCCGGTGCCGCCTCATGCCCCCTCGCCGGCGAGCCCGGGCCGTGGCTTGGCAGAAGGCTGTGTAGCCCCGACGCCTTCCCTGCCCCTGGGCGGCGCGAGAGACCCGCCAGCGTGCGGCGAGCCCGGCCGGGGAGATCCCGCCTCCGCGCCGCTCGGGGGAGGCTGCCCCGGTCCCGGTCCCGATCCGCCGGGCGGGCCTGGGCTCCCGGCTGCGGGGACGGCAGCGAGCTCCTGACTGCTGGAGCCCGAGCCCCCCTGCGCAGCGGGTAGCCCCGTGCCCCAGGCAGCCTACGGGCACATGCCCCGCACCAGGGCCAGCCTTCCTTTCCAGCTCGCTCCAGGGGCTGCGTGTCCGAGCTCGAACCACGGCATCAGGTTCTCCCCCTCTCCCCTCAGTTCTGCTCTGGCGACTCTAGTGATCGTCTCCCAAACGTGCCCGCGGTTCAAAAGGAGCCAATGAGGATGTATAGGCTGGTTAGCCTGACATCAGCCCGGGACACTAACATGGGGTAGGCGATGTAACTGATAAAGAATAGGCATAGAATTAAATGCCAGTCAACATTCAACATGGTTTTATGGGACATTGGTCTTGTCACATTTGATTACGTTCTTTGGGAGGAGGGAGTTTGGTTGATAAAGGTAACTAGGTAGGCAAGGTGAGTGAGGTGATATTTAATAATAAAGATGTAATCTATGCAGAGTTTTGTAAGGCATTTGACTTATTACTGCATGACATTTCAATTTAAAAAAAAGCACTATACAAGATCAGTAAAGCACATGTTAAATGGATTAAGAACGGACAGATTCATGGTATTTGTCAATGAGGAATTATCATCAACTAGAAGTGTTTTTAATGGGGTTCTGTAGTGATCGGTACTAGGTCCAATGCTATTCAACTTTTTCATCTATGATGTGGAAGTGACTCCTAAATTACTGCTGATAAAATTTTCTGACGACACAAAAATTGGCGGAGTGGTAAATCAGGAGGAAGACGGGCTGTCACACAATGCAATCTGGATTGGTTGGTAAACTGGCCCCATTTCAATAAACTATGTTTTTTTAATTCAGCCAGCGTAAAGTATCCATTTAGGAACAAGGAATGCAGGTCATACCTACAGAATGGTGGGGGAGGGGAACTGTGTCCTGGAAAGCAGTGAGTGAAAAGGATTGGGGGATGATAGTGGACAAGCAAACAACATAAGCCCTCCTGTGATACTGTGGCAAAAAGGGCTAATGCATTCCTTTGATGTATAAACAAGGTATAATGAATAGGAGTAAGGGGAGGCTATTCTACCTCTGTATACAGCATTAGTGAGACAGATACTAGAACACTGCAGACAATTCCGGTGTGCACATTTTAAAAAGGATGTTGAATGAGAGAGGGTGCAGAAAAGAGCACAACAATTATTCAAGAGCTGGAGAAAATGCTTTTGTGAGGGATTTAAAGAGCTCAGTCTGTTTAGCTTGTCAAAAAGAAGGTCGAAAATGACAATTATAGTGTGTAAGTATCTTCGCGAGGATAAAATAATGGGACACCTGCCAACCAGTAGCTGACATGAAATTTGGGATTCCTGAACACGCTGGGGAAAGAGGAGAGGGGACCAGCCCATTGCTACTGGATTTTAGAGCTGGGGTACCTTAGCTTCTTTTTTATCCTCTAATAGGTGTCTGGTAAAGTTTTCAAGCTATATAAAAACAAATTCTCTTTCTTAGTATGACTTCAAAACATCATGCTTATAGATACTAAGTCTCCTGGAGTCCTCCCATCCCCACTATTTTCCATTCTGTCTGAAGGAACCATTTGTAGTGTCATGGTTTCATCCTGTATCCAGGGCCAGTTCTTCTCATTTATTTATAATCTTCATTGGGGCTCTGTCTTAATAGAAGGATTGGTTCTTTCCCTTCCTGGCTGCAGATCTGGCCCACACCTGGCACGGCTGTTGATGTGTGGGTACAAAGTTCTTCCCTCATATGCAATCATTGAGAAGGGGTTAGAGAGTTTGATGCTATTTTAAGAAGAGTTTCTCATGCTGCTAAATTTAAAGGAGGAGGATATACTCCACTGTGACTTTGGTAAAAACAGTCATTCAAGTTAACCCTTTCCTGCCACATGAGGTTGTGGAGATTTACAGGAAACAGTGTGAAGGCAAAACAGGGGACAGACTGGAGTCAAATCTCAGGAGCCTCTTACTAGAGCTATAGTGAAAAATCAATATGAGTTTTAATCTACTAGCAGAAACCCTCCAAGAGGAAACAGAAAATCCATAAGGATACTACCAAATGTGTAGTTTTGCTGAAAAGCAGATGCTTTAATTGTCCATGATGATGTATAAGATCAGGTCAGACAGTAAAAAGGGAGCTGTCTGTCATTACAGCAGGCTTGTTGATCCAGATAGCCAGGAACAAGTCCACGTATGGTGGAAAGAAAATGAAACAGAGGCAGCCTACATTAGCCTCCCTCAGAGGGTCATATGTGCTTGTCTTATTGACTCATATTTGCTCCACAAGAGCTACTTCTGTCAGCTCACCCAGCTCTAGGCAGCTGTAGAATACCCAAAAAAAAAAAATAATTGAGACTTGTGGAATTTCTGTGACAGATGCAAGAAGGGAAGCCCAGCAAAGCGTAAGAGCAAATTAAAAGAGTGAAATAGATGAAGAAAGGGACTAGGATGAGGAGCGGATGTTATTTTTAAGAAGCAGATGAGGAAAAGGTGACAAGCTTAGAGGCATGACCAGCCAGTATGTTCAGAGGAAATTAATACATCAGGCAGCAATGACTTCTAATACAGTAGTTGAAGTTATGTGATCAGATAATGGTTATTGTGTAGGAAAATTCTAACCCTCACCTCCTTTTATTCATAAAAAATTAGTACAAGTGCCTTTAGGACCCCCCTGAGATTAAGGAAGGAAGAGGACTGGTGAGAAGATGACCTGAGACTGGAGAAGAACTTTCTCTCTTTCCTTGGCAGCCCTCTTTGCTAAGAATTCTCCAGCCTGTTAGGAACATTTCTCCACACGGCATGGATGATTGGGTAGCAGGGTTAATCTCACATCCAGATTTTACCCGAGTGGAAGCATTCTCAAACCAATCCCTTGTACCAGGCCATGTTGTATTGTGTTCATTTAGAACAAAATGTAATTCAGGGAAATAGGAGAAATTCTTATGTCAGTGGGCCAGCATAATCAGTGGCTTCATACAGGCTGTTACTAAGGTATATTTGTAGCCGTTCGGGTGAACAGCTAGAACAATGCAGTACCCTTACCCCACTTGTTCTGTTGTTTCAGATGAAGATTTCTTGCTGTTAAAGTCATATCATTGCAAAGGTTCCAGCTCTACCTGGACAGCGTAACAGCAAGTCGCCCACAGGTATGAGTTCTGCTTAACATGGCCCTGTTCTACTAGGCCTGCCATGACGGCATTTTTTACCAGTGTTCCTACTTGGATTCAAGATGCAAAGCAGGAGGAGGAGGAGACGGGCTGGAAATTAGTTCCCAGGCAAAGGGGTCGAGAGGCCGAAAGTCAAGGCAAGTGCCAATGTGAAATTTCTGGGACCTCCTTTACCAATGTGGACAAGCTGAGAACTCACACATTCGCTCATACGGAGCAGAGACCTTACAACTGCCCTCAGCTGCACTGTGGAAAGGCCTTTGCATCCAAGTACAAGCTCTATAGGTAGGTGACTATGCTGAGTGCCTCTAATTAACAGTTCTCTCCCCTCATAGGACAGGGAGAATCCCACTACACTGTGGTTTTGTTATATCTAGTGGCAGGGTGGAGGAGGGAAAATCCTTGTTACTTTGCAAGTAGTTAAGTTCCAGGTGTTACCGAATTTCTTTAGCCCCTTCCCCTTCTGAAGACCTCACATTACTTTAAAACTTAAGGCCCAGGATAAGTGTTTTCTGTTTTATTGATGAAGATATTGAGGCACACAAGTTAATCTTACAAAGCAAATGGTAGAAGGCCAAGAATCCTTGTCCTGTGCTTTAATCACAAAGACCATTTCTGTCACACTTAGTAGCCAGCCTTGAAGAGCCAGACTTTGGTGCTGAAGAATGGGATGGGATCATTAAATTTGCTAAATAAGTTCACTATGAAGATAGGCTGGATGGATCAAGGTTTTTGAGAGGGTAAAGAAAATTCCATCTGTGAGTTTCAAGTAAGAATTCAGCCCAAATTGGTAGTGACAAAAGGTTACCACCCTCTGATGGCTGCTGCTGAAATGCACTGCTGGTCTCACTTCAGTCCCCAGTAGGCAAGTGTCCAACACAAAAACTACCAAAGGTGGCACTAGCTAGTTACCCTGGTTGGCAGGCTCAGTAGAGAAGGCAAGAACTGAATGGAAGACCAAAGTATACTTGTGTAGATGTGATGCCTTCAGTCAGGACTGAAACAACTTAGAAAGGGCATTGTGAGAGAAGTTTGAAATGGTACTGACCATGATCCTTTACTGGTTTTGTGGATGGAGAACTTGTGCTTCTAGGGCTGTCAATACAACCACTTTAAAAAGCACTAAAATTTCACACAAGATTTAAAAAAAAAAAAAAAAAAAAAAAGTTTTGAGGGAGTAGGGGGAGAGCTTGCAAAAACAGCACTTACTGTGCTGTGGGTTGAACACTACCCTAACTTTCCTTCTCGATTTTCCTCACACAAGGCACATGGCCACACACTCTGCCCAGAAGCCTCACCAGTGTATGTACTGTGAGAAAATGTTCCACCGGAAGGATCATCTCCGCAATCACCTGCAGACTCATGACCCCAACAAGGAAGCCCTCCACTGCCCTGAATGTGGCAAGAACTACAACACCAAACTAGGCTTCAGGCGACACCTGGCTATGCATGCAGCTGCCAGTGGTGATCTGAGCTGCAAAGTGTGCCTGCAGACCTTTGAGAGCACGCAGGTCCTCCTGGAACACCTCAAGGCTCATTCCAGGAGGGCATCTGGTGGAACAAAGGAAAAGAAGCACCCGTGTGATCACTGTGACAGACGCTTCTACACACGTAAAGACGTGCGGAGACACCTCGTGGTGCACACAGGGCGGAAGGACTTCCTGTGCCAGTATTGTGCTCAGAGGTTTGGGCGGAAGGACCACCTGACCAGGCACATGAAGAAGAGCCACTCCCAAGAATTGCTGAAGATCAAGACAGAGCCAGTTGACATGTTGGGTCTCCTAAGCTGCAGCTCAACTGTAGCAGTGAAAGAAGAGTTGAGTCCAGTTTTATGTATGGCATCCAGAGACATGATGAGTGGTAAGAGCTTTCCTGGCATGCTGCCTATGGGCATGTACAGTACACACCTCCAAGCTCTGCCAAGCTCAGGGATGCCCCATTCTTTGGTTCCCAACTCTCTTCCAATGGGAATGAGTTATCCTCTGGAATCTTCTTCTCCTATCTCCTCCCCACCACAACCTCCTCCGAAGTACCAGCTCGGATCTACCTCATATTTACCTGAGAAACTACCCAAAGCAGAGGTGGAGAGTTTTCTGTCAGAGCTTCCTGGCAGTCTGTCTCTCTCATCTGGTGAGCCTCAGTCCTCCTCACCTCAGCCAGTAACGCTGGACGAGACTCTGCTTTCCAAGAGCCCTGCTAACCTTTCAGAGGCTCTCTGTGCTGCTAACATGGACTTTTCTCATCTTCTGGGCTTCCTCCCCCTGAATCTTCCTCCATGTAACCCACCTGTGTCAACAGGGGGGCTGGTCATGGGCTACTCACAGGGGGAAACCCAGCCATTGCTTACCACTTTGCAACCTCAACCTCAAGAATCTCCCGGAGCTGGAGGCTCCCTGAACTTTGGTCCCCTTCATTCATTACCCCCTGTCTTCACCTCCAGCTTGAGCACAACCACCCTGCCACGTTTCCACCAGGCATTCCAATAAGATGACTGTGGCATTGGTGAGCGGATCTTCCGCTAATACTTGCTCGGAGAGCCTTAAAAATGCACAACTCTTGTACTTCTCTGCTGGGATGTGAAAGCTTTTGAAAGCTGTTTCAGACAGGACGATTCTGGTGTCTGGAGGGAGCACTTGTAGACTGGAACAGCAGGTATCCCTGTGCATGTCCCAGTCCTCGATAGTGAAAAGGTTTCAGCTGTATTTTTTTTTTTTCTATTTTTTAAATCTGTGAATCGGGAGCCACACTTAGCACTGAGGTTTTGGAGCCTTGTTCCTCTTTGGGAAGGTATTGAATCTGAGGAGCTGGGGCTGTTTCAGCTTGGGCAGACTTGGACTAACCTTTGGAAGAGTCCAACTTCCATTTTTATGTTACCACATTGCAATCCTGGCATTACAACCAGTACCTGCAGGTGAATCAGGAGGAGGGGGACGTCTAGAGACCTATCCCATATGGAGCAGAGGGGAAGAGCTGTCCTTCCCTATTACCCCATCCCATCACCTATACAGCTTATGCCATTTTGCATCAGTGTTAAGCAATAATGAGAGCATCAACACGATGGATGCACACCACCTCGTTTCTTTTTGCAGAGCCATCAGATTAGGCTCATTCCAGTGAATTGTTTTTTTTTTTTTTAAACCACAACAGGAGTCTCTTTCTATCATTACAAAAATAGGAGGCACCAGTGTACATTGGTTTTGTATCTGGTGTAGCTAGAATACTGTTTACACAATGAAGTCAGGTTGCACTGATTTCTCCTCTTCACTTGTCACATTTTTTCCCCCATGGGGAAAATAAACTGACTTGGACTACTTCAGCCTCTGCCATTTTAAATGGTAGTTCTTTGCACATTCCCTTTGACATCCCATATGCGTCAGAGGGGGATGGAGCAACTTGGACATCTGGCTCACTTTTGTGGTGTATGAAGTGCGCCCTTTGAAAAACACCACAACCACACAGATCCTGCCTCTATCTTGGAAACCAAAGCATGTGAAAAAGCAAAGTTTAGAGCTAGTAGTTGGCAGCATCAAGTGCTATCGTACAGGAGACCCAGGTTTGGGAGTGATCTCTGGGCTTCTGCTCCATAGGTTAAACATGGATATGAAGGACAGGGTATGAGCTGACATCTTTTCTGCCACCAGTTTGCCAGGGTCAGTGACTTCCTGGCTGATCCACAACGCAGTGTCAAGAGACATATTTTGACCTCCACAGTGGAGTGATAGCATGCAGGAGTCAGGAGAAAACAAAACTGGCCCTAGTTTTGTTTACACTTAGTCACTGTATTTGAACTGTTTCCCCAACACTAATTGTCCTAACAATAGCTGAGGTCTCTGGGATTATAGTCCCTCTTCCTCTCCTCTAGCCTGGAGTTGTGGGCCTTTTTTATTCCTCCTTTCTCCTGCCATACCCCCTGAACCCTGGGTTCCACTTCCCTTGCTCCCCATCATCTGCAGCCCTTGAGTTCTCCTTTGTGGAATCTCCACCTACTGATAGCAAAAAGCTTAAACTTTTAAGGGTCACGTCCGCATAGTCTCCTGTTCACATCATGCTTGGTAGCCCATAATCTTGGGTATGTTAAATCCAGCTATGTTTTAATGCACATCTACGAACACAGACATGCAGCTTTTCATACCTCAGCATGTAGGAGCATAACAGGCTAGGAGGGAGTTTATCAACATCTCTTTACAAGCCCAGGGAGTTTATCAACATCTCTTTGCAAGCCCCCAAAACAGATATCTACCTCTGTCCTGTTATCTTAACTCCGTAAATGAAGTCAGTTACTGTCCCCCGCAGTCTCTTCTTTCCCAAGAACGTGTCCGCCTCCCTCTTCACTTCAGCTGACATTTTTTTGCTTCTATCTTCCGCCATTTGTCTCAAACCCACAGCATGCAATTAGTTCTGTTTCATTTGCTCATATAGCTGGCTCTTCCTCCACTTTACTCAAGGATTTCCTATAATTTTTTAGTAATGTCATCCTAACCCCAACTGGTGAACCAGCTAGACCTTGTCATTTAAGTTTAGCCAGTGAAACTGCAAATACTACATTCGTTCATATCAGTGTACGTTTTTACCTCAGCAATATCCTGTGAAAATGAGTTCCCCAGATTAAAAGTAGTACTTCCTTTTATCCATTTTCAAATGTTGCCTTTCAAATTTCAGCAAGTGCCTTCTTTTAATTTGAAAAGGTAAATAGGGGGATCTCAGCTGGTCTTCTCTTAACCATTCATTATTTTTAAATACCTCAGTCATGTCTCCTATTTTTCTCTTTCCAAATTAGTTTAACAATTTCACCTTCTTAAGTCTGATTTCTGTCTTTACATATATTTTTTTTAAACAAAAGCAAAAACGGAAAAAAACTTGGTGATCAGAACAAAGCGTTATTTGGATTTATGCAGTGCCATAATCATTTTTCCTCATCTCTAAATTTGTAACATCTGATTCTCTTTTGGGGTTTTTTTGCCTTCATTGTGCTTTGAGAAGAGATTTTCACTGAAATATCTTCAGTGGTAGCCAAGTCTACAGCCAGGCAAATGCCTCCATTTTCTACAAATACTCTCTCAAAGAATCAATGGAATTCACTTCACTAGGTTTTGCACCACTTGGTTTGCTTTCCATGGCTATTCCAGCAAGCAAGTTTAAAAGGATGTTCATATATCAAATGATTAACCAACATTAGGGAATATATTAATGGAAAGCAAGTCTAGAACTCAAACCAACTGTTTACTTTGGGAACTTGATGCAAAGATTCATCCTGACCCATAACATGTCCTGTTGAGTTCAATGGCTATAGGATCAGACACTAAGTATGCAGATAAGATTAAAATATTAAGTGTTGTAAATACCATTGTGGACACAGAAATAAATGTAAAAGAGATCTAGAGAGATGGGAAATAACTAAATGAGATTCATGCAGGACAAATGCAAGTTAAAACATCTTGGGGGAAATAAAGAATTGGAGAGGAGATATTTGGAAAGCAATATTGTGAAAAAGACTAAAGGGGTGATAGAGGACAGCAAGTTAGATGTATGTTTACAATGAAATGTGACAACAAAAAAGCCCTGTGGGATTTTAGACTGGATAAAGCAAAGCAATTCATAAGAGGAATCAATTTCTATAACTGGTAAGACCTCATCTGTAATAATTATATTGGGATGTATGTAGTGGTTTACATCCCTATGTCTCCTACCACTTACAACTGAATATCATTTGCTCCATATATAAAATAGGGATAATGAGACAGAGGTTAAAGTCAACATCAAAAGTTCAGAAGTGCCTTTTAAGAATCTATATTTGGCTTGCTCAGTGGTAGAACCCATGAATCAACTTCTTGACTCGAGCCCTGCACCATGCTGGGTCCTAGAATACTGTATGTTTATAGGCACCACTGTACCAGAAGGGCATAGACAAATTGAATTTCAGAGGAAAGCAATTAAAATGGCCAAGTGGCTGGAGCGGCTCACTTTAAAAAGAAATTAATAGAAATAGACACCATGTAACGACCCTCAAATTTAAAGACCCAGGAGAGAGAGGGGAATTACTGAGGGTAGTACAAGGGGGATAATAAGGTTAAATAAATAAAAGGGAAAGTTTAGGTTGCATAGCAAGAAGGATGTCAGTCTCCCAGTGGAAGTTAAGATGTTTCAGCCTAGACTGGCTCAATTTTAGTAAACACAGTAAGGAATAACTCTGCACTGCTAAGGAGGTGGGCTTCCTGGTCCTTCCCAGGCTCAGATTTCTAGAACTGGGAGAATTCTCACTCAGATCTTATTCCTGAGGGCTTACAGCTGGTTCAAGAACCCTTCTGTGTGCAGGTAGTGTAAATAGGAAGAAACAATGTCCATTACTTTGCATTTGTCTATGCTGAATTTCATCTGCCACCATGTTAGCCACTTACCTGGTTTTGCTAGGTCCTTCTTAAAAACAGGAGTACTTATGGCACCTTAGAGACTAACAAATTTATTAGAGCATAAGCTTTCGTGGACTACAGCCCACTTCTTCGGCTGCATCCGAAGAAGTGGGCTGGGCTGTAGTCCACGAAAGCTTATGCTCTAATAAATTTGTTAGTCTCTAAGGTGCCACAAGTACTTCTGTTCTTTTTGCGGATACAGACTAACACGGCTGCTACTCTGAAATAGGTCCTTCTTGAGTGCCTCATAATAGGGCCTGCTCTTTAACCTGAATAATGTTGGAAAATCGCCTCACTGCTCATCCTCTTTTCCAGGTTAAGTGGATGATAGATTTGATTACTTTTGTTTGGAAGCTTCGCTTTTTGTTCTTTTAATTCCTTCAGCACTGACAGGTGAACAGCAGCTCTCTAGGTGACTTCTTGTAATTCATGCTGGAGTTTCTCCATTGCTGCTTCAACTTCACTGCCTGGAAAAAAAAAAAAATCCTGCAAAGGGCATTTCCCATTGTTTTCGGTGATGAAGACTGGTGGAAAAAATCATTTAAGATGCTTTCCCAGTCTTCCTACACTCTGGTCATCCCTTTTACTCTCTCCCAGACCCACTGATTCTTTCATGGGCTGCCTCTTTGTAGTTAATTCCTCTTCAGGTTCCCCCTTAGCCACATTTTGATGATAATTTTCAGTTGATCCAGAGTGTAGGTGGTTTTCTTCTCTGTAATGATCTCAGTAATTATGCCAATAGTCCACAATTGTCACCTTTTGGTGACTTATTGGGCTTATACACAAATCCCACACCAATCAGACACCTAGTAACCAGAATGTTCTATGCTGCGAACAGATCACTGTACAAATTGATTAATCTCCTTAAAACACTATAAATGCACTTCTCCCACAAAAACAGAGTGGAACCTGCTTATAGTGAAATGGTTTGCACAGAACTGTATCATTAAAAAGGTCTTTCTATCCTAGCTGGTCAATATTTCTTCATCTCTGCTCCTACAGCCACTTGTATCATTTTAATCCCCTCTGATGTATATTTTAATCTTCGCACTGAGAAGGCTGATACCTGGGATTCTGAATATGGCTCATTTGATTTTTATACTGTGCTGAGAGGCGGTGTTGCCTAGTGGATAGAGCATTGGATCAGGACTCTGGAGACCTGAGTTGTTTGCAGATCTGCCACTGGCCTGCTGGGTGACCACATGCAAATCACTTCTCTCTTTTTCTCAGTTCCCTTATCTGTAAAATGGGTATAAAGATGATACTTTTCTCCTTTGTAAAGTGCTTTGAAATCAATAGATGAAAAAGCACTAGTTCAGAGATATGTCAGTAATAATGCCTAAGAGTTCTTTCCTTTCACAGGACACCCTTGTTTCCAGTCCAGGACCTGTTTTTCCAATGTTAATAGATCTGTCCCAGGTTCTCACTATACTGGCCAATAATGAGTTTGTCTGTCTACCTTAAATCTATAGAGATTGACTTCCATTTCCTCATCTTCTTCTGGGCTTCCTTTATTCTTTGAGGATGCCAGCAGATTACAAACCAGAACCTTTGTTTAGAATCCAACTGTACTCTGTGTCACACTCTTTTGGCATGATTCTCATTCCATCGGCCTCAGCAAAGGCGAGAGCTCTTACCTACCAAGGCAGTTTGTTAATGTACAACCATCCAATCTAAATACCCAGAACCATCTCTTCCCCACAGTTTCATAGACTGCTTCTTATTAGACACTTCCTCTCGTCTCTATAAAAGCAGGTTCAGCAAAACCCTTTGAGTTGATCACCAAGAATATTAGACCTTCAAAATGGAGAACACACAAGAACTTACCACTTTACTTTCAATTGGAAAACTAAAAAAAAATCCACATTTTGCTTCCTGTGTTACTAATAGGGTCCTGGAAACTATAGTACAGTCTTATAAGAAAAAAAAATCTGAGCAGTATTTCCTCATACTGAGCGCCTGGTTTCATGTTCTTTTGTATGCTGTACATGTCCCTCCCCTCATTCATGCAATCTTGCTTCCCACCAGCCTCATTCACAAAGTGAACACAAAACTTGGAAAACACGGAAGTCATTTCAAATTATGTTCTCGCAACATGTAGCAAGAGAAATCAGTGAAAGTGACCAGGAAACTTAAAGCCTGACAGAAGAAAACAGAATTTGGGATTTTATTTTCATTTATTAAACAGGGCAGTTGTACAACCCTCAAAGTGAAAGCATTTGAACTTCCGTATTTCTTGTGTCTTAACAATTCTTCCACTCCATTGCTGTATTCTTAGTGAATAGCACAGGCACTGCATCTTACCCTGAAAATGCTATAAAATCAGAACAGGTCTATTGCATAGGATATGCTGAGATGATAAAGGGAAAGCTGTGTGTGAAACAATTCCTGCAGTACAGGAATACCACCACATGTGTCACTCAGAGAATGGGTCCTAGTTAAATTAGATATCCAGCTGAAAAGATCAGTTCACATTTGGCATCTGCACCAGCAAACCCAATTTCTTTCTGCATTTTGTTGTTCCTTTTCAAGGTAACGTACCATTTAAGTTTTCCGCTTGTGGAATTCACCAGCACATCCTGCTCAGAGATGTAGCCTTTGGCACGTTTGGAGAAAGAGCTGAAATTCAGGTTCTTTCTGAACGCTGAAGTCTGCATAGCAGATTTAATTGCTTGTGCTGGAAGCCTCATGTCTTGAGCTTATGAGTTCTCCCCACCCTCTTTTTAGTGCCTCATTAAGTTCTTGATTTTGTAGTTTTTCCTAATAACTAGGAGCTGTTTTAGAAAGTTTTGTAACATTTGTATCAATATTTTACTTTAACAAGGATATTTAACTAAAAAAAGAGAAAGAATTGCCTTAGTGTAGGTTCAAAAACTGGGTGGTGACAAAAGGGACAGTGCAGGGAACTTCTGGAAACCACCCAGCTTCACCCCTCGAAGTAGTCAAGCTCTGAACCTGCTGCTGGAGGAAAAGCTACAGTGGCCTTCACAGCTATGGCAAAGTCAGGGTGAACTTTGTCACCAGTGGAACAAATTCTGCCTCCAGGTTCCAGTACACAGGAGTGGGACCTCCGAGGGCTGGGGGCACCCCTTTCCAAAGCAGCAACTTGGAATTTCTCTGCTACTGGAGCGGGGGGGGGGGGGGGGGGGGG
>NC_048309.1:2113751-2165899 GCF_013100865.1 Trachemys scripta elegans
GGGGGGGGGGGGGGGGGGGGGGGGGGGGGGGGGGGGAAGGAGTCAGCAGCTTTTCTCTTTTACCAGGGATGCAACTCAACCTTTTCCATGCTGCACTTTCAGAGCACCAGTTCCCAACTTCCATTCCTACAGCCACAGCTGTCAAGGCCAGCAGCTTCCCCTCCTTAAAGCTGGATTATTTTTTTAAAAGAAACTTTCTAGCACTTTTATCCACACAGTGAATAACCTCTTTATTGGAGTATTTTTGGGCTTTATATAAAACAAGGTTTTGAATTGTAAAATATCAAGTGCCATTAGGAAATGTACAGCTCATCTCTGTTAAAGTAGCTTTTCCATTGTCTTACAGAATTAAGTCCAAAATGAAAGGGTTTTTTATAATGAAGTTGTTTATTAAAAACGTTTGAACTGTCTGCCTTGAACGTGCACTTTTCCTCAGAGGTTGAAACTCCAGTTCTCGACATGGATCTGGATGTACTTTTAATTTCTGCCTTCACATCTATGGAGTATATCGGATAAAAAGGCAGTTCTCTTGTGTGTGTCTTTATGGGGCTGGTTCTGTTTTATCTTGGACCAATGAAGGGACAAGAATACAGTATGTTGGAGGCTTACGTTTAAACACCCTGGCCACTTGATTAAAGCTACCAGCAGTGTTGAAACATGACTGTTCCTGCTACTAAGGTTCTAACACCATTTTCCTGACCAGAGTGAAGAAAACTCTTGTTTACTTTCAAGGAAGCATGCTAGCTAATTCCCCCATCTATACTATACAAAATCAGTCATAGCGGGAACCTGTTTATAACACAGTTATCAATGCAATATCAACTTGTAGTGCAGGCTGGAACTGTACTCAAGTATTGAATGAGATTAAAAGTCATACATCCACATTGCAACACTAAACCACTGCAAGAACTTTTCACATTACTATCCATAGCCTGCTTGAATTTGTAGTGTAGACAGAACCTGTAATGCTTCTCAAAAAAAATCCCTATTAAAAGTACTAGCGACAATCTTGTTTTGACAGTTTGTTGATAATGTGATAAACTGATATGGCAACAAGTCCTTGATAGGTTCTGCTGAAGCTTTTAAATCAGGAATCAGAAGTTACCAGAGGCAATCCCTTAAGCACCAAGGGATGGAAGTTAAACAGCTCTTGTATCATAAATAATACTTTACATGTAAGGCACTGTTAAGAGCACTTCAAACACTAAAGTTTCACAATACCCTTTACATAGCTTCCCTGGGTCACTGGTCCCACTTAAGTAACTCGCACAACCACACACAGCAACTCATTGGTACAGCCAGGAATGTTACAATCTACAAGCCTGGAACTAGTTCTGCTTTAACCTTTACAGTTCTCCCTCAGAAGCAGCTAAGAGCCCTACAAATGAACCTGGATTTCCATGTAAGTAAAGAATTTAGCACATTTCCTCTCCAGAGACTTTTAACGCGGTCTGCATTTCTTAAAAGCTTCACTAGCCCGACAACTGTGGCCAGATCCAGACAAAATAACTGGGAACGTGGGAGGAACCATGCATCCTCTCATACATTCTCTTCATGACCCTAAAACCTCGGTTAGTCACTTCCTAGACTTCAAATTGCTGTTTTCCAAGCTAAACAATGTTGCAGAAACCCCAACAAAAGAGAGTGGCAGTAAGTGGCCATCTACCATCCAAGCAAACCATTCATTGATCTATGCAGAAAGGCAGGTGCAGATCTAATTTCTTAGCTTGACAGAACTTTGCAGGCAGAAAGGAACAGGTATTATGTTGTACAGTTCAGCCCAGCCCAGGTTCATTGGTTAGACGACAGCAAATTGTCACTTCCTAATCACAAGTTAGTCTGTGGTGTGCTCTGTAGGGGCCTGTACATCACCACTATAGTAATCAGAGCTAAAGATGGAGATCCCGCTCTCCTGTTTTTGGGAAGGATACTTTTGGGAGACTTAGCCAAAGAGTGAAAAGAGAGCCCCTGCCTAGCCAGTCACTGAGATTTAGGGTGAAATTGCCGCTTTAATAACGTCACATGCCTGCACCTTGCTGCAACAATATTTCCAAACTCAAACCGCTCTTCCATCACATCTCTAATCACTTTATAAATGTGATGCCTAATTCCTTACCCCCAACCATAGGAGGCGAAGGAGTAACCTCTCCATTTTACAGGTGACAGAACTGGCAGAGAGAGGTTAAGAGATCTGTCTGACATCACACAGGAAGTTAGAATCACTGCCAAGAACAGAACCCCAACTCGTGTTTTAGCCACATGATTGTGCCTCAGTTCCCCTCAGGATGAAGAATATGCTGCACTGGGAAGATCCTAAACATTACAGTGAAGTTTGATGGGGTAATAAAGTTCGGTTTTCTCCCTGAGTAGATTCACATTGTACTTCCTATTGCAATTATACATCAAGCTTTATCGTCTTTTAAGAACAAAAGATTGGGTCAAAACAGGTGTTATGGGAGAGAAGACCATGAAAGGCTGCTCACACTGGACACTAGGATAACAGGACAATGGCATATTTATTTACAATAGGACACAGAATACATACATTAATTAAAAATACAAAGTAGAATACAGAGAAAACAGTATGGAGGGAGAGAAATTAATGCTGGCTTAAATTCTCCACTAGGAAATCAACCAGAATCTCAGAGAGAAACATATTTCAAATCAGAGATTACTAAGGATCCCACACCACAGTTAACTAGTGTATCCCGGCCCCCCCTTTCCATCCTTGATTCTGGGCTGGGTAACTGAAGATTATTAGGTGAGAAGCAATGCACAGGAGAAGTTGAATGGTTTGGGATTCTAGTTTTCCATTCTTCCTGCTTGGGAAGTGAAAGGTCACCATTAAAAGTCAGAACCATTTACACAGTACGGACTGTTAAGGTGACACCCAAGGTATAGAAAGCCTCAAATATGTGAGACTCACTGTTAGCAACAGAGAGGGGTTTTGTTTGGAGTCGCGTCTATTCTGTCTTTGAATCATATCACTGTCACCTGTGACAGAGCAGAATAGTTGGAGATTTTTCCCCCTGGCCTGGTGAAGAAATAAAAAAGAATTCTTATAGCTCTGACTAAAGTCACCCCATAGATCTGGGGATGGAGGGAGGCTTCACTGCAATTTGGGACTACATTTGCCAGCAGCCGTAGTTTTCTTTTAAGAGAGTCAAATAAAAATTCAAATGTATTTTTAAAAGTGCCTCCCGTGACCAGAGGAAGGCATCCAACTACGGGAAAGGAGGAACCCCCTATAGAATAGCACTCCTGGGCTATTCCTGAGGGCTCATCACATTTGGCAGCGAAGAGCGGAATACAGGTTACTGAGGTGTGAATCGTCCCTGCTCCCTGGAGGCAAAGTGTCTGAGAACAGGAGACAGGAATTGAGAGCGGGACCAGCCAAGAGACAGAGTAGGTGGGACGCATCTCTCTCCTTTAAGAAATAGAAGTGGGAGGAAATCCTCAGGAACCACTCATTTCCTCTCCCCCTGGCCACTTCCAGATGGCCTCCATGCACTTTGTAGTAGACATGTCCCCACACTGATGAGATTTCTTGGCACTAAAGCAACACAGTAAGGAGTTTCTCTACACAGGGCTTTACCCAACCTCAGAGGCCTGCCCTAAGTAGTATGACTATCCCATTTCCTCAGATGGCTAAAGCAATGAATGGAACAAAACCATGTGGCCATCTCATAAATGTTCTCCAGGGTACAGGGCCTTGTGCTCTAGAATCAACAAGTATTTACGCCGCCTCTGGTACAACTCCATGTTCTGCTTCTTCGCGCTGCCAGTAAAGGTGACTCAGCTCTTCCAGAAGAGAATCACTCCTGCCCTCCTCTGAGCCCCTCCAGTTTATGCATCTGGGATGTTATACGCTGTCCAAAAGTAGGGGGAGGGAGAAATGATGCAGAGGGTTACGGTTCTCAAGTCCTCTAAGAGTGAAATTGCACTTGCCAGATTATGAATGGCACCTCCATGGAACTGTAAACCAGTTGGAACTGAAGTCGCTGTAGTCAAAGCATGCCAGACTCATTCATGCAGGGGAAGCTTTTGAGAGCCTCCTAGCTCACCACGGACTGAAGCACCCTCTACCTCTTCCAAGCAGAACCAAGACAGGAGACAAACCCTGTGTGTTATTGGTCTGAAGACTCCCCCTGAACCCAAGTGCCATAAGGGCTGAAAAAAAAAAAAAAAGTGTTTCACAAATGTTTCCATTGCTGTCTCAAATCCATTCGTTATTCAACATAAACAAAAGAATGAATGAGCAAAAAAGGGGCTTACTTACATAGAGGGATATTTTTCTGCTAAAAATCCCTCAAAACTGGAATAAAATAATAAACTTAAAATGCAAGGTATCTACACACCCCTCCCCCCAGAAGTAGCCCTAGAATCCATGTACGCTGTGCCAAAAGTTACATTCCAAAATGAGCAGGAGTTATTTATTTCTCTTGTCACTCCCCCATTGGGTTTTGTTTCCTTAAAAGAACTGGGAAAGGATCCCCCTCTTCCTTTCCAGGAGGAAATGCACACAGAGGTGTCTGCTTTGTGCTGAGTCTGTGCATCTTCAGTCTATTTTCACCGCCGCGTAGATCTTACGGACAAACATGTAGGCTGCGTAGAAGCCAATGGTGCCAGTGAGGAGCCAGAAAGACAGGACCATGAGAGCAGTGTAGCCAAAATAGAGTAAGGAGGGAATGAACTCAACGATATCCAGCTAGAATAGACGAGAAAAAGCGAAGTGAGCCTTAATACAAAGTGATGCTAAGAGTCAACTTCCCAGCTCAGTCAATGGCCTATTCCTCTCCCACAAGAGGATGGTCGGGGGAGGCAGAGTGAGAAAAGAAAGCACAGGATAAGTTGGACATGGAAGCTAAATTCCTCTCCCCTTAGAAGATGGAGCTCCCTCCAAGTCATAGTTGGGATTCACTGGCAGAGTGGGTGGTGGTGGTGGTGGGAGTAAAGCCGAACCTGAATTAATTTCACCCCAGCTAAGGATGATCCCCCCAAGGCAGCGTTTGAGAACATTAAGCAAACATTACTCCCCATAAGTGGATGCAGGCCAGACTGGAGTCTACAAGTACCTGATCCTTCTTGAACTTGAATAGTGTAATTAACAGAATCATCTTTAGAGACACAAAAGAGCACTGGACAATGAACAAAAGAAGATACTGCAGAGAACAGCCATGCACTGGCAGGGGGATGGACTAGAACCAGATGACCCAATAGGTATTCTCTCTTCAAATTCTACTATGCCCTCAGGGAAGACAGAGCTTTTACACAGTGGGGACTGATAATACCTTATTCACAAAGTAAAAGATGGCATAAATCAGTACATAGAAGGCAGATCCTCCAGAAACCAAGAAGGTCCTCCACCACCAGCGATAATCCTGACAGGGTAGAAGAGAGAGACTGCATTATTCCAAGGACTTCATTTCCCTCTTAGGCTCCTAGGTACACATGACCCACAGTGCCTCCTTGGTTCAGATGAGGTACGAATTATCCCCTGAGGCAGGTAGGTTCCCACCCTCCTTTTTTCAAAGGAAAGCCACCATTTGGGGGATTCATTCATCTTACAAAGAAGAAACTACTATGAATCATTTACAAATTGTCTTAAGTAAATTAGAGAACAAATAACGAACAATGAAACAAAGCCAGCACCTTGCCAGGCCACTGTTGTGGCATATGCCATGGGAAACAAGACAGAACTCTCCCTCAAATATCTGCAGATTGGAGGTATTTCTCCAGGAAATAATAATTATACTTGAAACGAGTCTTCCTGCACCTGTCTTTTGCAGCTTCCTTTGAGACAGAGTCTGGGCCCCATCCTGCAAGGTGCTCAGCAACCTCACACCCTTTGAAGTCTGTGGGAGTTGAGGCATTCAGCACCTTATAAGCTTGGGCTTCACATCAGCGGACTAGATTTCTGTGGTGAAGTAACAATCAAGTAACAGCACTTCTTGAAAGACACAAGGTCTGTTCACAAATAGCTACTGAAACTGCAACAGGGGTATGTCTCACCTCAGCACAGAGCTGGAAATACACCATAACGATGCTGATTTGGGAGCAGGATACCACCAGGATTATAAAAACCAGGAAGAGAAAACCAAAGAGGTAATAGAACTGGTTCTCCCAGATCGCCTGAAACAAAGACAGCGTAAGTTCCTCACACAACACTGCACCAGAAGACACCGGCGTAACTCAATAGACAATAATCTAACTTTTCATAACAGCTGACCCAAGTAACAGTAAGTGGTTTGCTCACTGCTAGGGTGGGTCTAGCAGATACATGAAGCCTGTTATACTTTACAACATGCCGTGAAAGGCATTAGGCTGGAAGAGCAAATTCACAAAGCTAGGCAAGAAACAGCTGCCTGGACCCTGACAAGCTAAGGGAAAGGGGCCAAGCAATCTCAGGGACACAGTATGAGGTGGGCAGAGCCATCATGGTGACACCTTCCTTCCCAAGATAAGGATTCTTCCTCATGGAGCAGGTCTTTGTTCTCCACAGAAACAAGACCCCTGTAATTTCTTCTGGTCACTTCCGCTTGACAAAGCCCTGGCTGGGATGATTTAGCTGGGAATTGGTCCTGCTTTGAGCAGGGGGTTGGACTAGATGACCTCTTGAGGTCCCTTCCAACTCTGATATTCTGTGATTCTATGTGAAGGTGAGAAATGGGAAGGAACTGCACTTGTCTCATCTGAAAAGCTTGGGCATCCCTTCATCCTGGCTGTCCTTAGCCAAGAATAACCCAAAAAGATTCGGTAGGATCAAATCTTAACCCACAACATCTTCCAAGAATCCCAGCAAGAAAACAGTCTGGAAGACCTGTGGTCCAGTGCTTCCCCTTCACAGGGCCACAGAGGGGCAGCAAAGCTGTTACCCACTCCCTGCACCAAGATAGGTCTACTCCAGGTGGACAATCCCTGTCTCCTTAAAGGCTCAATGCAGAAGCGGCAGGGTTCTTATTTTAAAGAGGTGGATTTGGTGCTTACACTGAAGATGAAGAACAGTTCAATGAACATGGCTCCAAAAGGGAGAATGCCAGCCATAAGAATCCTATGAGTGAGGGAGAAATTCTGTTACCAGCAAAACATGACTGTCTTTACTCAAAGATTAGAAAACCACCACCCAGACCCAGGTACACTTAGGGTCAAAAGGATACTGCTAAGAACATAAGAACGGCCATACTGGGTCAGACCAAAGGTCCATCTAGCCCAATATCCTGTCTACTGACAGTGACCAATTCCAGGTGTCCCAGAGGGAGTGAACCTAACAGGTAATGATCAAGTGATCTCTCTCCTGCCATCCATCTCCACTCTCTGACAAACAGAGGCTAGGGACACCATTTCTTACCCATCCTGGCTAATAGCCATTAATGGATTTAACCTCCATGCTGCTGGAATAAGTCTCTCACAATTAAATGAGCAATTCCTGCTTTCTTGGCACTTAATAAATCTCATTAGGTAGGTAGTTAGGAGGTACTAAGATACAGACCAGGGTACATTTACTATTTCTCTACGCAGCACAATGTTACAATGAGTAAAGTGTAGTGCAGTGGGAGGGGCTGCCCACGCACCTGCAATTCACCTGTGATGTCCAGAGACCACCAGATGACTGACTTGTACAGTGGGCAGAGGGACTTGGGGAAGTCTTCTAATAAACCACCAGATTTACTACACATTTGCCACTCACCCAACGAATCTGTTCATGTACCACCTCTGCTCCGGGATCTGCCTTGGAATCTGATTGGTCCGCACAGGATTATCATATGGCTGTTTGCGAAATCCAAAGTAGTATCCCAGGTAGACCAAGGGCAAGGAGATACCGAACCACATGCAGAGCAGGGCCACCATGGTGGGGAAAGGAACCTGGAACCACAGCAAGCGTCACCACTAGGGTCCTAGCAAGCCTACCCACTAAATTCTCCAATGCCAACAATCAGACAAGGCTTTTTAAAGTCCAGCTCACCAACCAACCATGGGATGTCAGTGAGGGACCAGAGGTGGCTCCTCGTCACATCATGGGAATGCTTTAGATTCCACCATTCACACTGGCTTTAAATGAGCTCTGTTTCTGGGAGCATGGATTCCCCCACAACTGAAGATCCTGATACTCCGAGTCCCTCTGAATCCTGGGGGAACTCAGGCTCTGGCCATTTTTAGACAGACTCTGTACTGACCATACAGGACAGAGCAATTAGAACCTAAACCCAAGAGGTTGTGTCCCATAGCAGCCAGTTTTATCTAATCTCGTGTCCCCACAGGTAACACCCTCCCCTGCAGCATCTTAGTTACAGCTGGAAATGCAGCTGATCTGGGCTCCACCCTGCCTGGGGTTCAGGCATCCCTTTTACCTCTCCTCACATCCTACCTGTGTCCAGGGATAGCTTCCAATACCTCATGGTGTACAGGCAGGTCCTTTTCAACATGCACTTATTTGCTTTTTTAAACTGTTCCTGTCTTTTGTGTGTTTGATTGTCAGACTGTGGCCCTCCCAACAGGCATAGCCAAGGGAAGTCCCCTCACCAGGGCATTTGCAGATGGAACACTTCACTTCAACAGCATTCCAGACCCCACCAGCCTAAACCTGCTTTGAGACACTCACCATTACAGGCCCAGCTCTTGACTGCAGACACCTCCATAAACTACAGGAACCCGGAAACTAAGCACCCTCCCAGGAACTCTATGATCACCCTACCCAGCCAGGTTTGCAAGGAGAAGTGGGTACACACCGCTCCAGAGGAGTGCTTCCCCCATATGAAACAGTTCAGGACAAAGCAGATCCCGAAGACTACACCAGGGTACAGGGTTGCCGTCTGTGGGAAAGAGCACATGTTAAAAGAGTGGGAGCTCATTATCCTCCAGGTCACTGGTCCCCAAACTGTGGGGACATGCCCCTGCCCCCCAGTCTCCGACCGCCGCCTGCAACCTCCTACCCCTCCTGGCCTGGGGTGTGTGTGGACACATTCCATTATGGGGGGGGGGGGGAGGAGGGGAGCACAAGAGGAAAAGTTTGGGCATCACTCCCCCAGGTGTTCTTAATGGGCCCATCAATGGGGTAAATTAGGTGCAGAAAAAACACCCCTCCACTTCATGCATGCCTGTGATCCCACCCCCATGCCCTTCTGCTTTATTGTGGTCCATACCCAAAAGACCTCTTCCTTGTCAGGATTTCCCCCCCACAGACCGGCCAGGACCCCAACCCCATACCCAGCTTCTCTCTCTAGGATACAGCTGGCTGCTTAACTGGGATCAGAAGCAAGCAGTATATTCTGCGTTGGACAAGCATGGCAAAGAGACACTTACACAGAAGGCGCCTTTCTTCCATCTGTGGCCTTTCAGCGTCCGATAAAGACGGCCAGCAGAGAACCCCCCAAAAACCCTGGGATGGAACAGGAGAGAAGCCAGGTTACTGCCCATTACCTGACAGGCAACAGCATCATGGCGCAGGGCAGGAGACACACCTACCCCATGAACATGAAGAGAAAGCAGGCTGTAGTCATCAGGGCACCCCGGCTAGAAGGCGACAGCATCCCCAGCATGGCAACAACTACAAAGCAAAACACAAGAGAAAGGTGGCAACTGATGGACATGCTCTAGCAAATGCTCACTAGAGGAGCCCTGGTTTGCACCATCTGGCTGAAGAATCCAGCAGCCTGGGATCGCTTCACCTCCCACAGAGAACTCATTTTCTCAGACCTGAGACCAACAGCCTCTGGTGACCAGAGACAAGGGGGGAGATAAGACCCTTCCAAGTAGCACCAAGGCTTTGGTCTCAAATAGGAGCAATACACGTCAAACCTCTTAGTGTTTCTAACTACATTAACAAGTGCAGCTCAGGAAGACAGTGTGTGCTTTACCTTTTAGAGTCTGCCCACAACCCTACCAGCCAGCCCAACACAGAGCTCTCAGATCACTGGTGGACCCCAGAATCCAAACCACTCAAAACCAGCTGACAGTACATAGAAAAATATGGGTGCTGTCCTTAGGGAAAGGCACCCAGAAACCTGGAGCTTCTGAGTATGGCTCTGTAGTCTGACTCTGCCCTGAAACAGGACACAGCCAGCAAACGGAGGCTCGTCCCGAGACAAGGCAAGCACCACCTGCTGCTGAAGCTCTGCTGGTGATCAGGCCTATATTAGATAATTCTCTTTCCCCTCATGTTAAGGCTGCTCAAACCCAGTGGTGATACTCACAGATAACTATCAGGATCATGCAAAAGAGTTGAATTCCAGAGCCCAGTAGTGAGCTGAGAATCATGGGATATTGGGGAGGCCTAAAGACATCTCCATGCACAAGTTTCCAACCAGATTCCTCCATTGTATCTTCCTGTAGCAAAAACAGAAAAGGGGCATTAAGATTCTATCAGCCAGATGGAAGCACAGGCTCCTTCAGGATGTCTCACACTCCCTACACCAATTCCTTTCAGGGATTCCATCATTCTGACAAGAGACTCTGTGTTCTTCTTGGGTTTTAAACTGAAGGTCTCTAAACACAGCTTTAGATCTGGATTGTCACATCCCAGGACACGTGTTCACTGAGCTAGTTACTCAGTAAGTCTGGAAGAGTTTAATCACGTTCGTGGTAATGAACTCCCAGCAGTGGCTCACCTAACCATCCTATCCTCCCCATCAGTTTATTACAGAGCTGCCCCTCCCACCTTCAATAGTGCTTCTAACAAGGTGGGGGAAATGCATCAAGTCTTCAGAGAAGGGCCCCTTCTCACATGTTCTGGTTTTACACAGCTCCCCCCACCCCCCCAGGAGAATAGATACATTTCGTACAATGTCATCTTCCTTGTTGTAGTTGGCAATGTCCTTCCTGAGAGTGCGGATAATGATCATGCTGAGAATACCTAAAACACACAAACCCAGAGTGAATAAGACATTGTTAGAAGGCTCCCAAGTAACCCTGTCATGCCTACTCTCCCAGATGCTACAGAACCACAACTCGGACTCTCAGTTCCTTGGCTCATTCCTTCTGTGCTTGGTCCCAAGCGACAGGACTTAGGCAACTCAGCTGCTCTCCCAGAGCTTACTGCTGCACCACTACTGTCAACTGGAGCTTTACCATTGCCTTCAGTGAGCATAGGATCAAGCCCTCAGAGGGCAAAGAATAGTATTTATGCACAAACAAGGTCATGTTGTCTTTCCAGGTTTGTTCCCAGTCTCCCTACTAAGCTGTGAAACTCTACGGAGCAGAGACAGTTGCACCCCAATACTCGTGAGCATGGGGTGTGGCAGAAGTCAAAGCGTGAATGGACTCCTCCACCCCAAAGTCCAGTTGACCATACAAGAAACAAGAGCCAAGGGCTGACTCCAAAAGGTGCTGCCTGGGGTGGGAGTTTTACACAAACTGACCCATGTCAATACCTTTTTTTTACTGCCCCTATTTGGGAATTCAGACATGCCCACCTGCAGCTGACGGCTAAAGCAAGTTCCTGACCCCCAGTGGCTAGCGATGGGGAGATTAACCCCCACCACAAGGTCTCACTCACCTGAAAGGAAAAAGACAACCACGACTGAGTTAATGATGGAAAACCAGTGGATCTGCACATCACTCATGGTCAGGTAGGTGTCCCAGCGAGAAGCCCATTTAATGTCACTCTCCTGGAGGAAGAGAGCAGCATGTTCGGAAACTGATAAGACACCCCAAAAGCCATCAGCTCCCCCTACTTGCTCACCACAGTGTACCCACACACCATTCATTACTCCCCTGTCTGCAACACCAACACCCATGGCACTTTTCTTTCTGGAGCCCAGCACATGCTCCTCCCTCATCCAGGGGTACAGGTCAGCCAAGTCCCTGTCTGCAACACCAACACCCACGGCACTTTTCTTTCTGGAGTCCAGCACATGCTCCTCCCTCATCCAGGGGTACAGGTCAGCCAAGTCCCTCCTTACTGCCTCACCTCCCAGTGGACAGAGTAGGTGAAGAGCAGCTGGTTCTTCTTAGTGGGATCTATCTCCTGAGGGGCTGAGCCTGCAGCTTCAGGCAGCATACAAGTGCCCTTCTCATCTGCCTTCAGATCTACAGGAGAAAACATCCACACATTGTATGTACCACATTGCATTTCCCTCCACCACACAAAGGGAAGAGCAACCAAGCTTCCCCCAGAAATCTAAGGCCCAGTCTTGCTCGTACCAGAGAGCGCAGAATGCACTGAGGGGACAGCAAGATCCCTCCCTTGGAGGCTGAGCGCAGCTCTGCATTGTTCAAAAGCGATCCTTCCAGCCAATCAAGGACCAGCATGAACCCACCCTGACAGGAACCCTGGCTAGGCTCCTCCTTAGCTGGAAAGATGGAGGCTACAGAGATGGAGCCTCATACGACAGGGGTTTGGAAGAGAAATAAGCAGGTGGATCCTCAGCTACACCAGAAACACTGAAGATCCATCAACCCCCCACCTCCTCCCACGCCCAGGGAGGTAGCAGGATCATGAAAATTACCATACTAGATCAGCCCAAGGTCCATCTACTTCCATCCCCTAGGGTCTGATAGCCTAAGCAGCATCGGATAACAGAACCCATACAGGGAGTTTCATTCCAACCCCCAACAGCAAGAGGTTGGCTCATGCCCTGAAACAGGTGAACTTATACACCATCTAAGAAGTTTTTTAAAATTCCATCCAGTGTAGCCGTGGACGTTCTCCTTATCCACATTAATGTCTGTGTCCACTGTCTTTTTGAACCTTGATAGCCTCAGTGAAAGCTAGTGGCAATGAGTTCCACGGGTTAATTATGCAAAAGGATATTTCCTTTGATCAGTTTTCTCATGTGGTTCATTTCGGTTTCAAGCATGTGTCTCACTGCTTTTGTATCAGAGCAGGTGCTTTTATTTACTGGGGCATATTACAAAATCCCTCATTCCAATGTCCAAGTCTGCTTTGCAACTGGAACTTGCCACCTGGGATTTGGGTTCCTCTTTGGACCTGCAATGCAGATGGCAGTGACTGTAGGGAGCTCTGCTGCCATCCTTACATGCCAGGGTAGGCTACATAATTTACCTTCAAGTTTAATGCTCTGGGGAACCACTTCAAACCGCACAACCCTGTAGGTGGGCTCCTGATTCTCCTCCACCTCCTCTCTGTGGTAGTAAAGGATGAAGGAGAGGTGGTTGTGCAGGTAGAACTAAAACAGATTGACATTAAAAAAGTGTTAGTGGCTCAAGGGAGAAATAGACAACACCTGGGGCAACAGCTGCACATTCCCCAGAAGGTTAAGGACTCCAACAGCCTCAGATAATCTTGGCTACACAGCAAGGCTGCGTTCTCTATTTCTCTCTGAGCTCTTGAGAGATCCTGTTCCTTTACTCTCACTCAGTAACTGTCTCAGGCTTTTGGTCAAAATAGGAATGAATGTTTCACTCCATTTCAGATCAGGTGACCAGAGATATACTAAGGGGCAGAACCCAGCCAACTGTTCAACAGCATTTTGCATGGTATGACTCCACTAGCAACAGGTGCTCCTTTGAACTTACTGCTCTACAATGTTTCTCTAGTACATCAAATACACATACTGCAGGGGGTCCTGGCTGTCACATGCTAGTCACGGCTTCTTCAAGGCAACTGCAGCCCCGATCATACATGGGCAAAGCACAGCAGCTCCATAAAAGTACATAAGGCTTCCCTCATCCCTAAGAGCTTAAAGCCAGTGATCAGAAGTTCATGTGCAACTGCACACACAATTACACCACGCACATGAACAAATGATGAGTCAGACACATAGCTGGCCATTGGCACATGCAATCACTGCAAATGCACATGCAATAATGGTAATTGTGCTTGCAAACTACACATACAACTGTACACAAGTCTGAAATCTCCACAAAGGGGCCAGGTGGCTGTTCTTATAACTTGGCCAATGTCTTTTTATTTTCCCTACTATTATATGCCCTTTACCTCCCTCCTTAATCATATTTGTTTGCGTCACACTTAAACAATTGGATTTTACTCGAGTGAATTCTGATTTTTTTCTCTAAACTGAATTAATACACTCTCCATGATCGTATTCCAGCCAGTTCCTTTTGTTAATAAAAATATTGTGAGAAATACTCAGTGGCATTTATCCAAGGATCTCAAAGCAAGTTACAAGCGTTCGAGAATCCTCACAGCACTCCTGGGCCGTAACTACCGCCACTTTACACAGGGGGACACTGAGGCACAAAGCATCCTCAATGTCATCTGGTGAATCAGTGGCAGAACTAGGAACAAATCCCGGGAGTCCTGGCTCCCAGTCCCCTAATCAATAGGCCACACCATTTCTCAGAGCCGGCGTACACTAGAAAATTAGATGGACTCAGCTACTTTGCTCTGGGGTGTGAAAAATCCCCATCCCCACGTCACGTACTTAAGCTGACCTAACCCCCAGCGTAGACAGCGCCAGGTTGACAGAACAATTCTTCCATCGACCTAGCGATTGCCTCTCGGGGAGGTGGATTAACGACAGCGACAGGAGAACCCTTCCCCTCACTTTGGGGAGCGTCTACACTGAAGTCCTGCAGCAGCATGGCAGCGATGCTGCTGTAGTGGTTTAAGTGAAGACATCGCCTAGGCCTGAGGCTCTAAAGACCATATTTCAGTCCTGCCTACAGCCATTCAGCAGCACCTGGTGGCAGCATCTAACATCATGGTGCATTTTATACTTTTTGAAGAAGGCCCACAAGGTTCTCCAGAACAGGCTTTTCCAGGGATCCTACAGAGGCTTTATACAGGAAGCCTAAAGAACAGGTTACCTTATTACTGTCCACGAAACCAAGCCTGTATCCATGCTCAAACTGCACGTCTTTTTCCTTCTTCTTCTCCTCCTCCTCACGATTCGAATAGAACTCCAGCCGCGTGGCCACAGGCAAGTTATCAGCAATACTGAAGATACACAGCATTTTCAAATCAAACCAGCCCACAGCGCAGCGATTCCAACCCAACCTGCCCCAGTGAGATTCGGTGGCAACTCACAGATGGATATAGTAATCCTCCCGGATACGCTCTGCAATCAGCTTGCTCTGTTCCACTGTCAGGGTGACTGGCTTGTTGGGAAAGTTGCACAGAACCTCACATTTCTTCTCTATGTTCATGAAGACCTGGAATGGCGTGTTTACTATCCGGTCCCCCCGCAGAACCTCCCCTGGGAAACAGACACAACGGGAGGGGGGAGGGACACCATTATCAAGCAACACTGATTCTGCCATCGGGTTTCTAGCATGCCGCATATCATGGAGCAACGAGGGCAGCTTCAGCGAGTTACAGTGTGGACAGCAGAGCCTCATGGAAAGAGATGCGAAAGGAGAGTTTGGAGCAAGGATCTTGTCTTGTGTGTCTGAAGCTCCAAGTACATTGAGGGACCTACAGAAATAACCCACCAAAGGAGCGTTTCCCATCACTTCTTGGTTCACTGGGAATTCCAGCTCCCTGCAGCTGCCTCTGATCAACTAGCAAGAGCAGCAAGGTACACTGGAGAGCGCCTCCCCTCTTAAGTCACAGGTTATCGTAAGCTACGTTTGCAATTATTTCTCCCACTTAACATGCACACATTGGAGTCACTCACACCTGTACCATGCAAGAGGTAGGGCTGCAAATGTTACTGTGTTCCAAGTACAGGTGCTGCTACTGCTCAGCCTAGGACATTTCACAGGCCTAGACAGCAACGTATTTACATCCTGGGATCATGCTGTATGATGGATACGTACCCAGATTCTCAGCCTTGTACGTTATCTTGTTGGGTTGGCAGAAAGGCAAGGAATAGTACTCATATGGCAGCTGGGTTCGTGAACTGGTGAGCTTCACAGCCTGAAGAAAGAAGCAGCTGTTATCTTCCCCTCTGTGACCCGCTAAAAACTCAGATCATTTCCTACGCTCCCTACATCAGCTGGAAGTTGAAGTCTCATTCAGGAGACTAATTTCAAAGGGGAAAAACACTTTGTAAGATTGGCTTCCCCCACACTGAGACTATCTGAACTGCCCTTCCCACCACCACCAAACAATTAATCCACTAAGTGTAGGAAATACCTTCACCAACCACGGCACGTTAACTTTCCAGTAACTGAAGTCTGTAAGGTTACCAACTCCACCAGCTACATCAGGCTTAGTGGAGCAATTCTCTTACGCACAGGAACTATCACAGTGACACCTCCATCAGCAAAGTTAACTAGGACACCAAAGAGCCAGAATTGAGTATGAAGTGTTTGTAAGGGGCTGGTTGGGCAGCAGTGGGGGAGTGAACTCCATTGTGTGTAATAGAAGGGGATCCCACTCAAATTTTACCATGCAACTGTCTTCTTCTCAAGACACACAGATACCCAGATACTTTAGTTCCAAGCCTTTATTTGGAGCCCTGTTCTAGGAAAGGGGACATGGAAGTTATGTTTAAGTCTGGACTTCTTCCCCTCTGCAGCCTATTAATAGTTTTATGTGCCATACCTGCTGCAGCAGCCCCATCTTTAAGTAGCAAAGAAATGCCTGAAGCAGATGTGCCCAATGTAGTTGGAGTGTCACTCCCCTATAACTACAGTCCTCCTGAATCTCTCCCATGCCTATTTTCTGAAGCACATGAATGGGTCTCAAGTTCGTGAAAACGGTTTGGTGTTACCACTGTCGTCGTCTTTGGAAAAATCCTAGGCCAGCTCCACACAAGGTGCGTAGGAAGCTCATCCAAGCAAAGTTGCACTTTTGCAGGAATAACTGTTTCTGCAGTGGAGGCTTTTACTCACAGTTGTGGTCCGAGATCACCCTCCGTGCACCCGACCAACATAGCTGTGCTGACAAAAGTTTGTGGTATAGACCTGGCCCTAGTTATGTCCTCAATCCTATATGAAGAGTTGAACAGAAGCTGCTTCTGAAGACACAACGGATATTGACAAAACTGAATATT
This sequence comes from Trachemys scripta elegans, assembly GCF_013100865.1. Lineage (NCBI taxonomy): Eukaryota > Metazoa > Chordata > Testudines > Emydidae > Trachemys > Trachemys scripta. Next base: position 2,130,611 of record NC_048309.1, read on the forward strand.
GCTGGCGGGCACCCACAAAAATGCAGGGCACAACTGAGGTGCAGAGAGATCCAATATAAAGGGCACGTCTGTTCTGACAAACAGGAGCTATTTGTAACGTAGGCCAACCTCGCTTATTGGAAACGTATAGGAAAATTTGCCAACTGGTCTCATTGCTGGAGAACACCTGTGACTTTTGAAATCCTTTTGAAAGTTGCTATTCCAATTCAATCCCTCCTGAGGCTACTTTGGGATTTTACTGTAGCCTGGGGCTAGCCTTGTTTGCTTAAAAATAGCTTGGGTCAGGGGATTTGTGGCCAGAAAGTGAGTTGCATTGTGCTTGGTATATGACTAGCCAACCCCAGCATCCCCACAGACATCTACTTTTCTGGATGCCCTGTAAGAAATTAAGCCCACAGCTTTAGAATAAATAAATAAATGGCTTTAAGACTGTTGCTGTCTAGACAGCGAGTCTAAACTCTCTCCCAGCAGGACACCCGCAGTTCCAGAGTTGGGTATTAATAACATTCTGTGGGAGTCCCAACACCCTGTGGCAGCCTTTGCCATCTCCAGGGGCGTTTAAGGTCTGGAGGATGGATGTGGGGGCATATTGTGGAGTTCAGTTTATTCCTGGTGAGGGGAGAGAGCTCATGATATGCATCCAAAGAAGTGGGCTGTAGTCCACGAAAGCTTATGCTCTAATAAGCTTGTTAGTCTCGAAGGTGCCACAAGTACTCCTGTTCTTCTTTTTGCGGACACAGACTAACACGGCTGCTACTCTGAAACCATGAGAACTGACTTGAACTAACAACTTTAAAGTGCTTGGTTCTATCCTTGGCTTTATCCCATCATCTGCAGGACACAGCCACTTCACGTTTTGCTTGTGGCCCAAGAGCTGCCCGGATGGCAGTTTCACTCAGTTACCTCATGTATATATCATGCACAATATTGGAGACAGAAGTTTTGGTTACTTTCACTTTGTAACCAATGCCACTGGGAAACCTTGTGTGCCAAGCAGAGCGACGTCTATACGGATTCTGGTGCAGCTGTTTGCCTGGTTCGAAGAAATACTTGAGAGAAGAAATGGGTGGCCAAAGAGAGAAACCGAAGAGAATAAAAAAATAAGTTGGGCCTTTGAGCGGGGAGGACGACAGGTATGGTCCCAGAAGCCCCTTTTTACTGACATTTTACATAAGCACTGAATTTTAGAGGCAGGATTCCAAAGCTTGACTTTGGTCCCACTTGACTACTGTGCTATAATTAAACGTGTTCCCTCTTGCCATTTTTGTTCCTGTGAAATCCATCCTACCTTGATTTCTACGGGGTCCTTCTGGTGGAAGTTGATAGGAGCTACACCTGGTACATAGAAGGAGCTTGTTTCATGAAAGAGTGCAAGCAGCATCAGCAAACACATCAGCCTTTCCTGGAAAGGAAAAGAGATATCATAGCTGCACCCCCTGCGGGGGACACATCAGAGCAAAACCTGATGGAAGAAAGGTGACATGGTGGACAAGAAATTCCCCACTCCGCTAATGCCATTTATAAAGGCTGCATGGTCTAGCAATTTAAGTACAACTGAGTCAAAAGAACTGGGTTCTATTCCTGACTTTGACTTTTGGCAAGTCACTTCCCACCTGTTTTTCCATCTTTAAAGTAGGGATAATATTTGTCTGCCTGCCTACCTTCCTCAGATGCGTGTTGTGAAGCTGAATTAATATTCATGAAGTGCTTCAAAAGTCTTAGGTGGAATACACTATAGACCAAAACTGCCAAGTGCTACAGATCGGGGGTAACAAGAGCTCTGAAGCAGTTGACCATGGACACTTGATCTCCTTACCATTTTTCTCATTCCACTCCCTACAAAGACACCTTTCCCTGACATGCTGCATCTAGAACTCCCCCTCCCCCCTTTACATTCTTGCTGCACACTACATAATCTGATAGGTGGGTAACATTCCTCAGGCTGACACCTGATTTTCCTATTCCCAAGTACAATACACGTTATTCTTCACCCTGGTAACTCCATGTTTCACTATAGAGCTGGGTATTAGACCCGCCCCTAGATTTCTGCCAGCAGTGCACTTCAGTGATTCTCCGGCAGCAACCTCTGGGCTGCTGTTCACAGGACTTGTCTTCCCTGTAACAATTAGCTCAAGTAAGAGCAGCCACACTGCAAAACCCTCCCCAGCAGTATGTTTCAGGCATGGGCTGGAGCACCCACGGGGGGGAAAAATTAGCAGGTGCTCCACACCCACCAGCAGCCAAGCTCCCCTCTCCTCACCTCCTCCTTCCCTCCCTCCCCCAAGTGTGCCGCATCCCCACTCCTCCCCCTCCCTCCCAACACTTCCCGTCCCCCAACAGCTGTTTGGCGGCACTTAGAACTTTCTGGGAGGGAGGAGGAGGAGTGGGGATGTGATGCGCTCAGGGGAGGAGGCGGAGAAGAGGCAGGGCTGGGGACTTTGGGGAAGGGGTGGAATGGGGGTGGGGCGAGGGCAGTGCAGGGGCGGGGAGTTGAGCACCCACTGGGCAGAGGGGAAGTCAGTGCCTATGGTATCAGGTGCCCCGGGCAGCTGGCAGAGAGGTAAATCACTATGGGGCAGGACTGGGGGAAACCCAGGGGGTGGCTCCTACCCTGCGCTGGGCTCAGCTGCTAGTTCAGGCTGGGCTGGGGAGGACGGGACTTCCTCTTCCCCTGCACGGCATCCAGGGCTGGGACAGACCCACCCCCAGATTTCTCCCCCCACCCTGCTTCCTGCGCCGGTCACTCCTCAGCTGCGGGGGAGAGGGGGAATCCCTGTACAGGGAGCAGCTCCCCCATTTGTCCAACACCTGTGCATCCAGACACCCTCATACCCAGACTCTCCCGCCGAGCCTCACCCACCTTCACTCAGTAACCCACCTGATGAGCCCCAATCCCCCTGCACCACCCCACCGAGCCACCCATGCTCGGATCCCTACCCCACCGAGCCCCAACCAGCTGCACCTGGATCCCCATCCCACTGAGCCCCACTCCCCCAGCACCTGGACCCCCCACTGAACCCCCCACATCCAGACCCTATCCCCACACACCCAGACCTCCCCCACCACTGAGCCCCAATCACCTTCACCTGGACCCCCCTGCAGTCCCAGAACCCCCCCTACAAGCCCCTGTGCATCCAGATCCCCCCTGAACCCGGATCTCCCACTGAGCCGCCCGCCCGCAGATTGCCCCCCACAAAGGATCCTCTCAACCCACACCTGGATCCAGGGGTGTTCTCGGATTTCTCATATTCATTCAACTGCAACACAAAATTACAGCTTTACTAATATTCCCCAAATCCAATAATCTAATCTAGAGAATAAACGCTTTATATTGTAAGCCTCTGCTTCAACCCCAGTTTGGTCCCATTAAGATGAAAAAGGTCTCGTAGGTGGATAAAACATCCTTGCTCTGCATCACACATCTTCCCCACAGCTGCCAGCTGTGTCACGGCCACTACACTTAATGTTGATATAGTGTCAGAACCGTACACTGCACTTCACAAAACAGAGTAAGGCGTAAACCTTGCCCTGAGGAGCTTACAATGTAATTGGATAAAACAGAATACAGGGGTGTGGCTCAGGAAATGAGCAGGCCTGGAGGCATCACAGGAAGGATTTGAGAAAGCAGCAGCTCTTCAGTGGACATTTGACAGAAGGAGACTGTTCCAGGTGCAAGGGCCAGCCAGAAAGGTGGTGTGAAGCTGAGAGCTGCAGATACAGAAAGGATTGAGAGGAGAGAACAAGAGCAAAGATACAGCATAGGCAGAGATGAGATTGTGCAAGGCCATGAAGGTGAAGCCGAGAGGACAAAGATGAGGAGGGAGATAGGTGGGGTTTCAGGGAACTCTCCAGTTTAGATTCCTGGCATAGCTGTCCAATGCCTAACAATACACAGCATGTGCAATGGAAGGAATTAATGCTGCTATCAGGACCTTTGCTTTCATATTTGCAGGTTTGCTTCCTTGTTTCGAGACAAAAAAGAAACTTAGCTGCAACAATATGGACGTGGGGCAACCGATCTGCACAACTCCAAGGCCTAGCCCAGCAGTTCCTCCACATGTGAGACTCCTTTAGGTTGCTACGGGAGCTAAATGAGTTCAAAGGTTGTAGGACTGTGTCCTGCCTCCTTAAAAAAAAAAAAGAAACCCAACTCTGCTTACTTTACTCCTGGAGGAATTCTGCACCAAAAAAATAAAAATGATGTACACGATATTTTAAAATTCTGCACGTTTTGTCAAAATATTGCAATATAATCACGCTGGTTTCAATTATTTTGGTAATTTATTTAAACTACAATACAATGGAAGTAGGGAGCATTGGAGGAAATCCCCAAATCTCCTTGCCAAATAGTAATGTAGCTAGGTTTGTAGCTCTTTATTTCTAGTTATCAGTCAACAAATTATATGCAGCCGTATGCTCAGTGTTACATCGTAGGCAATTGAAAAGCAAGTGAGGGCTGGGGAAATCAAACTCACAATTTATATTGGCTACTGACGATCTCCAGAAAGGTCAGAAGCAAACAGTTCATGGAGCACGTTTTGATAGGAAATTTTTTCAGTCCAAAAATTTGGACCAGTTCGAATCACTGAAGCACTGTAAGCATTTCTAAGGCCACACTGTCCTTTACTCCACTCTGGCAATGTAAAGGAGCCTTAAAACATCGGCGTGACATTCTGATTGATACATCAAAGCAGACCTCCAGAATGACGGGTCTGTGCAACTGTGGCTTTCACCCACACTGTACATTCCAAAAAGAAAAATCACTCTAACGATGGAAAATCCCATCGGTGTACTGGGAAGTTGCACCATGTGTGACAACAAGTGGTACCACGGAGTTACACAATTCCGGATCCCAACAGAAAACCTTTAAGCACGAGAGTCATAATTGACTAAGTTTCATTATTTAGTTTCTCACAAAACCACTAAGCCCCAAATGAGAGAGAAAACAAGCGGCTGAAGCAGCATTATTCACTCTGAAGTTGGATAGCAAGACAAGAACTACTGTTCCCATTCCATTGGGATAAACCCATCAAAGGGACAGGCACAACAAAATCTGGAGGAGAGGAAAACACAGAGAAAGCAGCAGCATTTTCTTTCAAACAAGGCTACTTCTAAGATCTCTCCACAAGCAGAGAGCTGCACAGGAATTCTGCGCTTCTCTGCGGATTTGGAAGTTAAATCTCACTGAGATAGACCAGAGAGAGAATTCCCTTATTGCTGTGAGGCTAAGTGAACCCTTCCCCACCACGAATTCCTGATGTGTCTCAACAAGGTCCTCCCAACTACACAATGTAATAATCATACCACCAGACAAGTGATGTTCCTCCAAGTGTGAAACTCAGCACTGAATGGCATCAGCCAGAGTCACATGCCAAATTCTCTCCAAGAAGTTCCTTCCGAATAATCACCAGATTTACATGAGCAAACAATTCCAGCAGGAAGTTCCACTGATTGTTATGAATCTAATTTATGAAGTCGTTAAGAACGGCCACCAGTTAATCTGTGAGTCTGTTAGTGCTTTCCAAAACAGATGCTTGTCTAGAGCTAAGCCCCCTGCCTGTGTCTTGGCTAAACGGGAGCTCACTAGATGTTTTTATTCTATTTTAAAAAGTGCGTGTACCCAGCGTGAGACTTTACAGCCACTGAAGATGCCAGCACAAGAAACTGAGTTCCACAGTTTATCCATAGAACAAACACCCTGCAAGCTTCTCTCCATGCCTGTCTGCCAGCACGCCTCAAACCTAATCTGGAGGGACCATCTCCAGGGGGGTGAAAAAGCCAGTCTCAAAGCCCATTCAAATCAGTGGCCTCTCTGCCAAGACTGCCAGCAAGCAGGCCAGTGACGTGTCTACTGGGAACCGCAGCAGGACCTTATTTCACACAGGCTGACCTCAGATGGCAGTAACATTACCCGTATCACAGGCACTATACAGGGCTTGCTTTGGGACTTCCTTCTGACCCCAGGTTCAAAGTTCACTTGCAAACCCAGTGACAATATTGTAGGTGTACTCAAAGGGTGGAAATGAAGGGGTCGGGGTGCTGAGTGGTGACTGACACGATATACACGGAGTTTTTCCCTTTCATTGTGTGATTTGCCCTTTCAGTTAGTGTGCATCTTTCTGGCCTCTATACTAGGGGCAGTGCCAGGCCCCTCTTAACTCACACAAAGCCATGTTTGGAAGAAAAGCCAGCAAAATAGAGGAAAGAAACCTATGTAGTGTGTCCCAGTGTTTTTAAAGCAGTCTTGTTAGATATTCTTGGCAATTGTGTGGACAAGCTCATCTTTATTACATTTCTGAGCAGCTTTCACACGCACTCAGTGAAGTCACTGAAAGCCTTTGGCAAGGAGACAAATGCTGCATTCACGCTGGTTTCAGACTGCCCCCTTGACACTTGGAGAGCTGTTAACAGCCTCCTGTGCTCTCACCTCTACACAAAACAGAGAGTTAGTCTACACTAGAATAGCTACAGTGGCACAGCTGCACCGCTGCTGGTGCAGACGCTCTATGCACCCTCCCGTCTGCGTCATTACTCCACCTCCCTGAGCTGCGGTAGCTATGTCAGCACAAGAGCTCCTCCCGCCAACATAGCGCTGTCCACACTGGCGCTTAAGCCAGGGGTGGCTTTTCCATGCCTCTGAGCGACTTAAGTTACACCAAAGAAAGAGCTAGTGTGTACAAGCCCAGAGGCCTCAGCCTTCTAAATGGGCAAAGGAACAACTCCACCGTGAAAGAACAAACAGGGTACTATCGATGTCTGAAGCAAAATAGATGAAAATTCCATGCAAAGAATCTTGAAACCATCTCCCATGGAATCCTCTGGCTCTAAAACAACATACACCACCTCACACATCCCTTCCCAGCTATCAGTGCCCCAACACGTATATCCACACAGTATGTTGATGTCACTCATTTATAAGCCACACACATAATATGCGAACCTGTATGAATATCCTTCCACAAAAGAACATTAAGTGATAGAAAAAAAGCAATGCCACTGACTTACGGTGACACCTCAGGCAGGTCACTTGATTTCTCACTGTCTTCTTTTCCCACATCTGTAATACTTGCCTACATCCATGGGTTGTTTTGTAAGGTATAATAAATGAATGCTTGCAAAGACCTCCAGGACCCAAGGAGGGAAGGTGGGTATACACATCTAGTTTTATCACTGCAACTTGCACTAATATTTGACACACAAATATAATCCCCCTTTAAACTTGGCACTAAGTGTTTGGCCTAAGTCCATGTTTCTGTTAAGTGGATTACATAAAAGAGTCCTACCGAGAACAGTTCAACCTTTTCATATTGTGAACCACTTGGTCTGATGGACACTTCCCTCCCAATCCAACCTGAGTCAGCTAAAATGTTTGGTTCCATTAAAAATAGTTTTCAGAGTAGAAACTGTTAGTCACTCTGGGGGGAGGGATAGCTCAGTGGTTTGAGCATTGGCTTGCTAAACCCAGGATTGTGAGTTCAATCCTTGAGGGAGGCCACTTAGGGATCTGGGGCAAAAATCAGTACTTGGTCCTGCTAGTGAAGGCAGGGGGCTGGACTCGATGACCTTTCAAGGTCCCTTCCAGTTCTAGGAGATGGGATATCTCCATTAATTTAAATTTGTATACTAAAAAATTATATTAAGAGTATTAGAGGAAACATGAAAATAGTTTTGCTTTGTGATGGGTGCAGCTGGTTGACTGAATCTTCACACCTCCTGTTTTATTGCTGTTTTGTTTATTTCCTGTCCATAGGTACAGGGCTTTAGCTTGCAAGTTCTTTTGGGCAGGGACTGTCTTATATTTGCACAATACCCAATACAATGGGACTCTGACCTGATTGGAACCTTTGGAAGCTAGTTATACAGCTAATAATTAGGAATCTTCCACACTGCTCTATTGTCTCCAAGTTACTTTGTGGTTTTGATTTGCTCTCCAGTGTATTTATTACCCCCTCCAATGTTAGTATCAACCACAATTTGATTACAGTTGAATTGATACTTCACTTGCACCACAGCTCAGAGAGCCGAGAAAAACCACCCAAAAACCAAACAAAAAGCCTGCACCACTTGAGACACAAAGTAGCAAAGGCAAAGAGGGGCTTCAAAAAAAAGATGCATTGGTCAAAAAATGCTCTAGAAACCATAACTAGAAACTTGTGTTTGTATTAGCTTTTTGGGGGAAATGTCCATTTCACTATTGCCTGTGGTAATGCTTGTGTAGACAGAGCATCAGCATTTTTACCACTGTGCCATCTAGATCTGCACTGGACACCACAGTGGTAAGAGAAACAGGAGCCTTGTCTACATTAGCTCTACAATTGTTCCTATGCACTGTGGAGCTCTATTGGTAGTGGTGGAACAGTGGGAGGTTTATGTATTTTTTGAAGTGCAGAATAAACAAGTCTCAGACTGGGTTACAAAAACAGGGAGATTCCTTGAAGACTCTGACAATTCATCACTATGAAAGAAGCAGCTCTGCAGAGTACATATGAGAATCACTGTTTTAGAACAGGGAGGAAAAAACCCACAAAAGGATGTTTGGTCAAGAATTCTTAACTACAAGCCACCTTTGTGAAATATGTTTACAGCAACAATCTAATCTTTTTAGCATAAAATGTAAAATAACAGGGCAGCAGAGAGATCATTCCACAAAGCAGTCTGCTAACGAATGGAGGTGATAAGATCATCAACAGCCATGCTAACTTTCCTGTTTAACATAACACACCCATCTCCCTCTCATGCAGGGGTAGGGAAGATATGATTTAAACTTTAAGGTTTGTCCTGACTAGGAAAAGTGATTTAGGGCTAATCTACACCGGCAACGCTAAAGTGCTGCTTTGTGTGGTCGCAGCCAATGCTCTAAAAAACCACCTCAATGAGGGGCACAGCTCCCAGCGCTGGGGCACTGTTTACACTGGTGCTTTACAGCGCTGCAACTTGCTGCGCTGGGGTGTGTATGTGTGTGTGTGTGTGTGTGTTTTCCCACCCGAGTGAGAAAGTTGCAGCGCTGTTAATTGCCAGTGTAGACAAGCCCTTAGTTTAGGTTGGGTTAGACTTGGCAAGCCAATCAGTTGACCGGTCATATCAACTGACCGCCATTTGACCACAGTCAAATATTGTCAATTATTCCAACAAGGAACCCCGGATGCAGGCAGCAGCCTGCCTACCTTCCTCCTTGATTGCACTATGATGCCATTCCTTCATTTTTTTAGGACTTCATTTCACTGTGTTTTGCATTTTTGAGTTAAAATAAGTCAGTTAACTAACTTGTTTTTTGTAATTAGTCATAAGTATTTAATTAAGGCTAAGCCTTTTGGAGACCATACAATCTTGCTTTATTGTTCTAACAACTCAGTGCTGAAAATATTTGGTTTTGACAATATTTGGCCTTTTTTTTGGACTAGTCAAATTCCCAACCCTCGGTTGGGCTCTAACACTTATTAAGTGAGCTCACCCGAACATGACCACTGTTCCTAGTCAAGACAAAGTAATGAGTTTGTCCCACCTACAACTTCTGTGATTCTACTAGACTCAGGATTATTCCTTGAAACAGGAACCACTGAGCTAGACGGGCTAGAGAAAGTACCGCCACCAACTAACATAAAAGGTCTTACACCTAACGCATTTCACGCTTTCCTGGGTTACAGCCTGGCCAGCGCAGAGTTTGCATCTCCACGGGGCTCAAGTCAGTGTCACCTGTGAAGGGCGTTTATTTCACACAGCTCGAAGGAAGGAGACTTCAAGGGAGAACAGTTATTTCAGGCGATGGCCTCTTGCTCTGCGATCAGCTCGGGGGACAAACCCCCCAGGCAGCTCGGCTCACTTCAGGAGAGTCGCGTACGAGAGAGTGTTCTGGGCGCTGCTGAAGTTGTGATGCCCAGCACGTTGCTGGGTTACACTCCCGGATTAAAGCAGTGTCCCGACCGAGCCCGGGCCCCACCGCCCCCAGCTACTCCCCTGCCCAGGTCCTCAGAGCACCCCCCAGCCTAGAAACTCGCCTTACTCCCGCCCCCACCACCGCTCCCTCGGGCCGCAATGGCCCCCCAGGACATGCCCCCTCCCGCGGCAGTACCGAGCCCGGCAGCCACCCCCGGGCCAGGCCCCAGCCGGGCAGCCGGCGCCCCCCTCGTCCCCAGTCCGGGCTGGAAACTCACCCCTCACCCCGCCACAGCCGCCCCGGGGCCCCGGCCACCGCCCAGCTCAGCCCCGGGGCGAGCGGCCGGGACAAGCCCCGGGGCGGGGGAGGCTGGTAGGGCCCGGAGCTCGGGCCCCGCTGACGCGCCGGGAGGCCGGGACCGAGCCCTGACAGGGACTTCCCGGGCCGCCCCACTCACCGTCGCCCCCGCTGCCGCCATCTTGGATCCACGTGTCGGGACAGACGTAAGCGGAAGTAGTTAGTGGTTGGTTGGGGAAGTTTATCACCATGGAGACGGCGGCGGGCGGAGGAAGCCGGTTCCGGGCCGAGCCCTCCAGGCGGAGCGAAGAAGGAGCGAGGCCGGGCCCCGGCCGAGCATGGGCACTGCCTCCGTGGGGTACGCTCCCTCGCCGCCATCCCCTAGCTACCGCCAGCAGGGCCCAGCTCCGGGGAGAGGACTGCCTGCAGCGCCATCTTTACTGAGGGCAGCAGGGCCCAGCTTCAGGCGGGGCGTGTAACCCTCGGAGCCATCTTTACTGAGGGCAGCAGGGCCCAAACTCAGGCGGGGCGTGTAACCCTCGGAGCCATCTTTACTGAGGGCAGCAGGGGGTCCGCCTCAGGCCCGGGCTGCCTATGTGTAAAACACGCGGAGCCATCTTTACTGAGGGCAGCAGGGTCGTTTCCTCAGTTGGTAACCTGTTCGCCCCGCTTCGGCGCCATCTTTACTGAGGGCAACAGAGGGCGCAAGGAGCCAAGTGTGACATTCTCTCGTTCGCTGCCATGCGTGGTTAACCCTGGAGCATAACGACGGCGATCTGGCACAGGTGTTACGCTGGGTGATGGCTGATGGGCCCCCAGCTGGACAGGGGGGTGGTAGCCACACCAGGGGGCATTGGCAATACTAGACACCTCCGATGAGATAAAGATGAGAAGGAAGAGACCATGCTCTGAAACCTGAGCTCTCTCCCTCTATTGGCCGAGGGAGGACGGAGTATTTACCAGCAGCTAGAAACAGGTAAGACCAGGCCTTCTTCGCTACCACGTCTCCAATGTTAAAGGAAAGCCACAAACCATGCAAAATGTTTGAATATTTATTGACTGAAAATCAAAGCTGAGATAGAAGCACATCATCCACTCTCTCCTGTTACCGTTATCCAGGAAAGTCACACAACTATCTCAAAAATTCATTAAGAAAAGAGAGAGACTTAAACATGTCAAAAATCTTTATCCTCACGCCTGCCACCCCTCCCACCCCCACCCCAAATAATCTATCTTTAAATACTAAAAAACCTGAAATAAGTGTGCAAGAAATGCAGGGTTCCTTAGTAGAAATGGAAGTTATTAAACTGCAAATTGTGCTACCCTCCCCTATTCAGAGAAACTGAAGTTCACTGACATTAACTACTTTCTCTTCAGATTTCTACTGCCACCTACTTCACATTGTAAAATGCGTGAGAATATATCAGTCCCTAGCATCGTGTTCCTAATATGTTTTTTAGGAAACACACCTGTAATTCTCAGACAATCGTAAAGGTGCCACTCTCAAATCTGCAGAAACAGCTCAAGAAAAGAGTTGAAAAATCAAAATTCTGCTGTTACCCCACAGCAACTGGGGGGAGGGGGAAATCAGGCCAATGTCTGCGATTTATAAACTACCATGTAAGTGCGAGGCATCTTGCATGTCTTGTAAAAAGATGAGGTTCCTGCTCCAAGGAGCTCAGTATTTAGTTCAGTTAATACACTTGCCAACAGTTCACCCACAAGACGATGTAGATCAGATCCATGCAGGAAACCATCACAAAAGCGAAATGGGTTTGAAAAAGGCTTTACATGGCACCTTTCATCCAGAGATCCTAAAGCCTTTTACAAATCACTTTACAAGCGACCACTTCTGGGGTGAAATCCAGCAGCTGTTTAACAGTACACAACTCCAGCACGTGACAGTTTGTAATGAGGAGTGAACTATATTCATTTGAAACTGCATGGGGAGATTTTAGTCAGAATGCAGTTATTCATAATGTAATTTGCTCTCTGTTATCCTATCTGCATAAAGCAAACAAGCATCATGGGCTCTTTATAGAGTCACGCCCACAGTTTTATATCTCATTGGAAAGATGGCACCTTCTACATCACAGTGCCTTCTTGCACGATGCTAGGGCAATAGTTCCATATGGATTTAAAGGGAATGGAGCCACCTGCTGAAGACTTCCTGCAGCAATGGATTTTCCATAGCAGTCTCGCACCTAAGTACTAATAAGGCCTAACAGTGTTTAGCTTATCCAGCAAGTTCACAGCCCAAGGAGGCTGAAACGTAATGCTACTGCATTCTGCCTCCCAACTTCAATCAAGTCAGTGTCAGGAAATCTTTGGTGTCTAAGAAGAGGCTGATGGAAGTGGGTAATATGTATAAAGGAACACTAAGGGAGGGCTTGGCCAGGAGAAGAACAGACTGGGTGTGTCTATTACAGGTAATATAGTATGCACAGTTATGGATATCCATTGCTGTCACTGGATTGTCTACATTAAGGCTGATGCTGGTACTGGCTCTCTGTTGCAGTAAAGAAATCCTCCAGAACACTCTGCGTGTACTCAAAGGTAGGACGATCTTCTGGTTTGGTCTTCCAGCATCTCATCATTATATCATACAGCTCTTCTGGGCAGTTTTCTGGGCGCGGCATTCGGTATCCACGCTCCAGGGCACGGATCACTTCTGGGTTAGACATCCCTATAACAATGGGCAGGAGGGAAACCGAGAATTAAAAACAGGTGTTTTCATTTTGATTTAACAACCCCTTTAGGGAGTGTGATCCCCCTAACATAGGGACAGGAAGAAAACACAGGAAGAGTGGTGGGGATGAACCCCTATACCACTACCTGGGAAAGGTACAGCAATCAGAGACAATGACATTCAAAGCATTATTAACAATCATTTTTTATCCCAATAAGAGAGATCAGTTACGAAGTCCAGTTCTGCATAACACTCCAAAAATAAAGACCACACTCTTCATTTAATAGGCAGCAGGTTTAAAACAAACAAAAGGTAGTATTTCTTAATACAACACACAGTCAACCTTTGGAACTTGTTGCCAGGGGATGTTGTGAAAGCCAAAACTATAACAGGGTTCAAAAAAGAACTAGATAAGTTCATGGAGGATAGGACCATCCATGGCGTTCCTAGCCTCTGTTTGCCAGAAACTGGGAATGGGCAACAGGATGGATCACTTGAGAATCACATGTTCTGTTCATTTAACTCTGAAGCACCTGGCATTGGCCCTGGGTTTCAAAGGTGCTGACCATCCACATTCAGTGGTGCTAAGCATCTCTGAAATCAAGCCATGTCTCAAGCTGGGTACTCAGAAATGGATTCATCTACGTTTAGTGGACACCTTTGAAACAACAGACCTTAATTTCATGTCTATTTCTCAGTCTCTAAATCTGGGACTCCTGCAGCTTCTGCTTTGGGCTCTGTGCACTTTGATGTCTACAAGTTTCAACTGGGGTGTATTTTTAGGCTATAGACAATGAGTAATCAAGGTTAAATTAAGAGCACCAGCTGGGTTTCAATCTTTCACACCATCCAGTCTGGGCTGGTACCTGCCCAAACAGCAAACGTGGATGAATGAATAATACATGTTGGTCAGAGATGTGACCATGCCATGCCCTGGGTACTCTGCCTTTTACTTCTTGTTCCAAGGCTTTGTCACCTGGCCTGTGCTCACGATCCTGTCTTCAAACACTGCTCCCCAACTTTTGTGGTTCAAAGTTCTCAATGCACCCTTCCTTCCCCGATACCTTTCTAACTTCAGCTAGAAGTAGATTATATGGACAAGCTAAGAATAGCATATGGAGACATTTCAACTTTGTACCTGGGTATGGGGTCCGCCCATAGGTAACTATCTCCATCAGGAGGATTCCAAAGGACCAGACGTCTGATTTTATGGTGAAAGATCCAAAATTGATGGCTTCTGGTGAAGTCCATTTAATGGGAAACTTGGCACCTGGCAAATAGATCAAAATTGTCAGGTGTAACTCACATGCCAAGTGGCCAGAAGCGAGGCACATAGCAAGATAAGTAACTAACAGAAGGATCTATGGAGATGCAAGTTAAGTAGCCTCCATGCTACATTAACCTATGTGGTAACTTCTTCCACATGTCCTCGACATGCAAATTACGCCAACTCAGACTCCCGTGTACATGGGTAGGTGGGTGTAAGCAGACCTAAGGGAGTCCAGGTTACACCATCTTACACATCACCTCTGAATTGGGCTGTCCATGTGCATTTTGGCAGGCCTATTAGGTTATGCAGGCTGCATTTGCACGTGGCATCCACAGCAGCTCTCTCTACCTTCCCGGGCTGTGTACTCGTTATCCTCAATGATTCTGGCCAGCCCGAAATCGGCAATCTTGCACACCAGGGCGGCTGACACCAGGATATTGGCAGCTCTCAAGTCCCGGTGGATGTAGTTCCTCTGCTCGATGAAAGCCATTCCTTCTGCAATCTTTAGAAAGGGGAGAAAGTGTCTGTGAGCCACAGAAACAGACCCTTCATGGGCACCATGAAAGACATTAGCTGATCATTAACAAGCACCTGGAAACCAAGGACTAGAACAATGAGTGTGCAGTGAACCCTCTCTCTCCAAGAGGAAGTGGGGTGACAGACTAAATCTGTCCCCTAAGGAAAGGGTTGTTCATTGAGCTTCAAGACAGGGGATCAATTATGGCGAAGTCCAGGATTGTGGGTGGCATTCAGCCCTCCGCAGAGGGCCAACACGAGGCTTATGCACCACTCACATCCATGGTGGGGAGATGGCAGAGGACAGTGGCTGATGAATTGATGTATCAGAACCAGCCTTTGCAAATTTCCATGAACTGGAAGCTGGGATCTAACTTGTTCACCAACCGTCATGCACATGGACTCTCACAAACACCCACGAATTTGCAGACAAACACACTCCTCTTGAATTTGCCAGCACACCCACACATGATCATAACCCAAATCTGTTGCCACAGGCCCTCAACTCTATATCAAGACCTGTGGGAATATACTAGGCTCGTGTCTGCTTTTAAGCTGCCTCAGTGATCATCTTTTTCCTAATCTCACTATAACTGCACACGTGGAACTCTCTCTGCTGAGCCCCCTGCCCCAATACATGAAGAAGAATGTAAGTGACAACATCTACAGATCTCCCGTTAGGATGGAGAAATTCTATAGAACTGAGAGCAACTCTCCCAGAACCTAAACATATGATGAGCAAAGTTCTCCCCCAGACATCTCTCTCATCGACTGGATGTGGTGCCCGAGATGTCTAACTGGGGAGTGGGAATTTTAAATTCAGACTTGCCCATAGTAGCACTGAATATTACATCTAAATAACACTCCCTTATCTGACCACGCTCATATGTGGGAGAGCCCAGTAGATGGCACTCGCCTCAAACAACACAGAATGGTCATCAAGAGGCACTCAGACAGAGCAATGGGAGCAGAGAATGGGACACTAGGGATAAACCATGGAGCTGGAAAGGAAAGAATTCATGTGGATGAAGTATGCATACTGCACTTGCTTACCCCGTGGAGAATCTGGCCCATAGAATTTGGCGGCCTAAATTTTCAAATACTTGCACCTGTGATGTCTATGCAAAAAACCAAGTGCCACAGACACAAGAGGGTAATTTTACACTCAGGAACCTATTTGCACCCACAGTTACTCATTCTGAATGTGCAAACGTGCTGCTCACGCAGCTGCCCAGGAGCTATTTGCATGTATTGCTGCCTCTCTCTGGGAAAGCCGGAGGAAATATTCACATGTTTGCATTAAAGGTTCTAGCTAAGCCCTTTGTGAAGGCTCAGATCCAGAAAAATGATGTGCACAAGTGCATATCTAATTTGCAGAGGCATTTACCTGAGGCCATGTGCTCTAGTGCAGAGGTTCTCAAACTGCGGTCCGCAAGCTCCATTCAGGTGGTCCGCAGATAGTTCCCTCTAAGGTGCGCGCCTGGGCGGCCACACACCAGAGAATGAAGGGCCACCCACCTAATTAGTGGAGCCGCACAGGTGTGGCTCCACAAATTGGGTGCCTGGACCCTGGAGAAGATGCACATGTGAGGTGAGGTGGTGGCTTTGGGGGGGAATAGGAGATAGGTGGAAGGGGCAGTGGGGTGAGAAGAGGGGGTGGAGGGAATTTGGGATGTGCAGGGTGGCGGCCAGAAAAAGAGGCAACTTTCCGCAGCTCCAAGGCTGCAGCTTCCAGGGAGATGGCCCTCCTTCCCAGCCCCAGCTCTGCGGCGGGGGGAGAGACCCCCTCCTTCCCAGCCCCAGCTCTGCGGCGGGGGGAGAGACCCCCTCCTTCCCAGCCCCAGCTCTGCGGCGGGGGAGAGACCCCCTCCTTCCCAGCCCCAGCTCTGCGGCGGGGGGAAGAGACCCCCTCCTTCCCAGCCCCAGCTCTGCGGCGGGGGAGAGACCCCCTCCTTCCCAGCCCCAGCTCGGGGGGCTGCCGCAGTGGGGGAGAGTGGGCACATCCATCACATTAGAAAGGTAAGAATACTGATATTAAAATATGAGTTGTGTGCTTTTATTTGTAGAAAAAAAATGTTAATTATGACTTTTTATATAGCGCTTTCATCCAAAGCGCTTTACAATAGTTAGCTAATGGTACAAACAACATTTGGAAAGATCATTAAGTGGTCTGCCAAGACCCTCAGCAATTTTCAAGTGGTCTGCGGAAAGAAAAGTTTGAGAATCACTGTGCCGGTGGATGGGGTTGAACCAGGAGACCTGGGTTCTATTCCCAGCTTTGCCATCAGCTTGGGCATGACCTTGTGCAAGCCAGGTCATATTTCTGCCTCTCCCACCTTTAGCTTGTCATTTTGAGGGTAAGCTCTCCAGGCCTCAGATACAGTCCAAAAGCCCTGGTCTGCATGAGAAAATTAGGTCTGTTTAACTAAGTCAGTCAAGAGTGTGAAAAATCCCCTGCCCAGTGTAGTTAAGCTGACCTAAGTCCCTCTATAGACAGTACTAGGTGGATGGAAGAATTCCTCCATCGACTGCCTCTCGGGGGAGGTTGAGTCCCTTTACTAACAAGAGAATCCTTCCCGTCAGTATAGTTAGTGTCTACACTGAAGCGCTGCAGCTGTGTCACTGTATCATTTGACATGCAGACAAGTCCTTACCAGGGGCTAGTCTACACTTCAGAGGGTTTGCTGATGCAGCTATACCAGCATAGCTACACGGCAGAGCTGCCTAGCGTAGACACAGTGCATGCGGACAGAAGAAGGTTTTTCTTCCAGCATACCACCACCACCTCCCTGAAGCACATCAGCTACCCTGACAGAACCACCCTTCTGTCAGCATAGCTGCGTTTACACTGGGGATTTTACTGACAGCTATGCTGGAGAAGGGGTGTGGCTTTTAACATGCTGACTGACATAGCTGTGCCGGCAAAATTTAGTAGTGTAGACTTGGCCTGTGTAGATGTACTGTGCCTATGACCCTGGGACCGGGACCTTGCTGCTGCTGAAATAGAAATACTGATACATTTGGATGCACAATCAGATCACTTCGCACACAAATTAGATGCACAACTGCACATCCAACTTATCTGAAGAGCTGGTGCTGAAAATGTTATTTCAAAAGCTATTTTCAGGGAGCATTTTGTGAACTCCTGTGAAATCTTTTCCTTTCCTTAGCCCTATCTTCAACCCACTTTCCCTTCTGCTAGGAAACTCCTTTTAGGCATGGCTTCTGCTAACACACGTGTGCCAGGCAGTGTGTATGGAGCAAACGTTCATTATGCCCCTTTCCAGGAGCCTTGCCCAAGACAACACTAGTCTTATGTTTAAAATCGTTTCCCAACGTTGGGTAAAGTGGAAAACAGTTAGAGCCTTGGGGAGCCAGAGACAGTGGCCGGTGGTTCAAAGCATGACTTTCTGACAGAGTAAAGAATGCCCTGGCTGGAAAGCTACATGGCCCTGCCCGAGTACTGTGATGTCTGGCAGAAAGGTGTCAGAGCTGGAGCCACCAGGTGGCCTGTGGCTTGTAACCCAGATCACCCATACACACAGTTATTTCTGCTGCTCCTCTGAGTTACACACTTGGCAATTAGCTGACTTCAGCCATAACCACTGTATCCTGGAGACAGGAGAGAGCAAGTCTGGGTGACCAGAAATAAAATGGAAACTTTCCCCATCTAGACTCCCACAAAGAAAAGTCACCAGAAGCTGTAGTAAATTCTATGGCCACTGGACAGCATAAAACCGAGGCCCTTAATAGACACAGACTCCTCCAGATCCTGACATGGGAAAGGCTGGGACTGGTTCTCTGCCAGATAGCCGACCAACCGGATCCTTTACAACGCTACCCAGCTGCACAGTCCCCAGACCTCTAACTGCCAAATGCTATAGTTAAGGGGTTAATCATCAGAGAACAAACTACTTCCCCTTCAGCTACCACCACACACCTGCTTCTCCTAAGCGTCACACAGCTGTACTGTGGGGCCCAGGGACAGTTGTGAACAAGTGGCCGGTTGTTTCAGAGAGCGGAGTGAGAACACCAACGCATCAGAGGAGACGCAGAGAAAGAAAACTCACTGGATTATTTCCAGGTTTCCCTTTCCCAAAGCAGAAAAAGCACCAGGTCCTCCCCCACACCTGCACATTTTCCTGGAGCCTACGAGGCCTATTTGCATATTTTCAAATCAGGCTCACAACTCTCCATTGTTAGATCCTGAACAGTTGAATTCTTCACAGAGCCTAGCTGGTCTCTACCCACTCCCTCATCATCAGGTTTTACCAGGGAGGAACCTCCCAGGCAGGGGTTTGCTCCCAGCAGCTACGACCTACAGGCCAAATATTTCTCCTGATCATTTCAGCTTTTGAGTCTAACACACTTCCTTCCAGTAACACACAGTTTGGCCCTTTATACCTCCCAATTGCGTCCCAAACACTCAGCTGTTACAACTCACAACCCCGAGAGAGGTAAGGAAGTATTGCTCTTTGCCTTTTAAAGACGGGCAGCCTGGCACTCATCTTACTTACACGTCAGTACTTGACACTGCCCTCAGCAAGAGAAGAGGCAGGCCTCAAGTTCAGGGACTTGCTCAGTGACACTGAATTAAGTGGCACTCCAGGGTTCCTGGTACCCACTCCCATGCTCAGTACTCTAGACCACATTGCCTTTGAGTACAAGGGCCCTTCTGCTCTGTAACCATCCCAGTCTGCAGTCTGGCCTCTCCAGCTCACACAGGGCTCACGAACGTGCCAAGAGACCAGTTGTTTTAACCCCAAAAGGTCAATTGCTGCGGGGACTTGAGGCCTTAGCGCAAAGACCTTCAGCACAAGCTGGCCTGGCTTTTTTCTCACCACTGGCCACTGTGCACAGCTCCATTCCTCCGTGGCTTCCCAGGCCACCCTTATGCCCTCACCATGTTCCCTCCTCACCTGGGCAGAGAAATCAATCAGCTTCGGGAGAGGCTGCTTGTTGCCTTCATCGCTTTTCAGGAAATCCAGCAAACTGCCTGCAAAGGACACGACAGGGAAGTGGTCAGGGCCTGGGCAGCATGTTCTGTCTGTCGCCAAGCCCTGGGTCATGGCCTGCAAACTTAGCGCACTCCCCACACCTGCTCAGGGAAACGCAGAGGGGCGCACTACAGAACCAGCCTCCCAGGAGCGATTTCTCAATCCTGCACGTCCCCAGAGCTGCAACCAGAGGGATTCAGGCAGAAGATGGGACCTCTCATGCTCTGATCCGCGAGACGTGTCTCCTGCCTCTCTTCTGCATGCCTGCAGGGTGGGGTTAGTCTGGGGGGAGGAGGGGCGCAAGCTCGACTCCAAGGGTTTCTCATGCTTCTTGCCGTTTTCTTTGTTCTCTTCCTGTCATTTCCCATGCTCCTTCCCTCTTTCCTGGCAACAACTTATCACATACTTCCAGCCACGAACCGTATCCTGGCCAATTGCACGTGGGCAACGCACTCCTCCTACACCCGGGGACAGCACGTGTGGAGGGGTACGGGCAACCATGTCTGTCTGGGGCTGCCAAGGAGCATACCTCGCCTACCCCCGGGCGGGCCCTGAATAGCGTTACCACCTGGTGTTAGTGCACTCGGGGCTCCATCTCTCTCTCTGCCCCAGAGGCAGGTCAGCTGGGGCGGAGGGAGTTACCTTGCTCCATGAATTCAGTGATGATGTAAATAGGCTCTTCCTTGGTCACCACCGCGTGCAGCTTCACCAGCTTGTCGTGCTGCAGGCTCTTCATCAGGTTTGCTTCCGCCAGGAAAGCTTCCACTGACATGCTCCCTGGCTTCATGGTCTTCACCGCTACTTTGGTGTGTTTGTTGTAGGTGGCTGGAAGGGATAGGAGGACACTAGGATGCTTCAAGGCCATTCCCAACCTGCCTGGAGCTGCTGACACCATTAGCTGCTTTGAGAGCAAAACTGTACAGGGCTCCCTCTCTTCCAGTGGCCATGGCCCTCTCCCACTCTGCAGTTACAGCTCCGTCCTGTTCTAGTTACAGGTCAGGAACCTGATCCAGGTGCTAGCACCCCTGAGGCTGCTCATCTCTCTTCCTCCACCCATAGTGCCTCAACCCCTCCCAATTCGCACCGAGGCTTCTCTGCCCTGGGAGATCATTAGATTTCAGAGGCATGACCCTGGTTTGTATGGACACACTTGCTACATGAAGGCTGGTGGCTAGACATATCCTTCAGTGCTCTTCCCCCGTTCACGTGGCCCAGCCCCGAGAGGCAAATCATAGGAGAAAGAAAAGCAGAATTTGGTTTCATATATCCAATTATTCAAATCCTCCCTTCTCTGCCGCTGGAGAGATCATTTATTTACCTGCCTCCTTCCAGTGGCCTTCCTTCCTTATTGCCTACTATATCCCTCACCTCTTGCCTTCAGAGCCCCTTCATCATTCCATCTTCTGGCTTCCCTTTCCCCTTGACCCCCAATTCTTGCTCTTACCCATCCAAACTTCTCCAAATTGCCCAGCTCCCAGCTTCTTCTCCAGCTTCAGGGATTCCCGGGGTATTTCCCAGGCATCTTTCTCCCAGGGTTTCTGTGGCTTTGGCGCAGAGCAGGGGAAAGTGAGCTTCTGGCACAGCCCATCACTTTGGCCTGAAAAAGAACAAGATCTAGCGATCAGGATCAGTCTTTTCTGCCAGGCAGGATGAGTCTGGGCTACAAAGCTCTGGGCCTGCTCCTCTCCAGCTAGTAATAGCATAAGGGCCAGCGTAGATGCAGGTGTTTTCACCACACGCAGGATTTCACGACTCACATAACAGTCTGCCACGTAAATAATGCCATTCAGTCCAGCCCTAAGGACCGTTTTTGCTTTAATGGGATAAACATTCATCCGCATGGCGTGTGACCTGGCGTGTGAAGTCCCCTCTATGCACTAAGTAGGTACAGCTCAGGAAGCTTCCCCACAGTGCCCTGCATCCTGGGTTTTTGGAGGCCGGGGAGCACAAGCCACTTCTGGAGTGTGGGAAAGTTTCTGACTGTGCAGCTCTCCAAGCCTCTGCTCCTGCATGCAGATCGCTAGGTGTGGGGGTAGTTTGGGGATGTGGACGCCTGTCGCTAAGAACTGGACTACAGCCATCAAAATTATGTCCTAGAGCATCAAACCAGCTGTCAAGCACGAACGACTTGCAGGCACCAATGACCAGGGCTGGATTCAAAGCAGTAACCTAGAGGCAGAAGACTCTGTAACTGATAGACAGCCCCTAAAATGAAGGAAAAACCAGGAACGAAGTCTTGACGGGCAGAGAGAGGGACAGAGGCAGCAGGAGCGAGGAGATGCTGCAGGGAGATGAGCCTCTAGGGAAGCCGCCTTCCCATGGTGATAGCAAGGCATCCCGGAGGCGGCAGTGTGCACAGGCAGACTTTCTCCATGGAGGACCCAGCGCATGTAACGTAGGACTCACTCTTATAGTGGCTGACCAGATCCTGGAGCGTGGCAAAGCTGTTCCGAGGGGAGATGTAGAAGCCACCGCTGTCCAACGTCCGGATCTTATAGTGCTTCACTGTCTCCCCATTTTGGGGATCAAAGTCTCTGACAGACAAGGAGTAGCTCCCTGATTCAAGAGACAGACACGCAAATGGAGACTCCAGGGGTATTGGCAGGCCCTGTTGAAAGCGGGTAGCTACAGGCTCCTGCTCTGTAGAGCTTCCACACTTGCACAGGTTACCCCAGTAATGCCAGCCTGAGCTCCCCTCCACCACACCACTGCCTACTGCCCATGCCACAGCAACCTCCCCACTATGCAACCCAGTGCATTGCTGCCAAGGGCAGCTAGTTCAACAGCCTGCAGCCGTGCTCAAGGGAAAGCAGCTCTGCTAACCGCTCCTCCCTTCTCCCTTAAGTGCCCGCATCCCTTTGTCTGTTGCAGGGATTTCCAGAAGCATGGCAGTGGGATTTCTAGGCTGACACTCAACCCCTTACACGAGGAAGAGTTTGCAATGGGTTTGTTTACTGAAGCACTGAGCTGAGAAGCAGATAAGCTCTGCCCTCCCCATCATCTGCTCCTCCTAACCTCAAGAGGAGTGTCAAATCGTGTCATTTCCTGCAAGCCCACCCCTCCCACACCAAATAGGGTGTTTTGCAACATTGCGGGTGACAGCAATACTTTAGCAGAACTGTATGTTCTGGTAGCAAGAGGAACCAAGTTAGACGCCCAGCGCAGAGAAGGGACTCGCAAGGGGGAAACTTTCAGACCGCTGTTCTTTCCCTGCCTGATAACTGCTGCATTGTCTGGATCAGAATCACCCACCCCCACCCAACCTCCTCCTGCCCTGTCCCAGACAGCAGAGGCCTTCTGATTCCACCTGCTCTGCTGCCCCCTTTGTTACCTCTCGTCGTCTCGCTGTCTCGGATCATGAAGGACCCAATCATGTTCCCCGGCGCAAGGAGGTGACGCTCTGCATCTTTCCGGCTGACTCCTTTGAAAAACCACCTGTAGGGCGAGACCAGAGCTGACCCCAGCCACCCGCGCTGAGCACGCAGGTGGCTTCCCAGCTTTTCTGCTTCTCAGATATTCCTGAAACTCTGCCCGTTTACGCCTTTCCGGGACAGACTCAAGCCGAGGGTGCTGGGGAGTCACGGGAGACTCCAGGACAAGCCGCCTGGATTGCCATGGTGTTTCTACAACACAGCACTGCTTTGTCAGGGTCATTCCCTGTCAATGTAACATGGCAGTTACAGCTCCTGTGTCTCCATCACTGGGCTGTGAAGACCTCACTCCACCCCACCATTGTCTGTGCTCTGGGGGACTCACCAGGGCTTCTATGTCATGCCTTTCCAATGGATCTCCCTGGGACACAGGAACAGGAAGGAGGCTTCCCGGGTGATCTCTCCCCCTGGCCTCACTTTCTTCTCTGGACTCTGAAAAGCCAGGGTTGGGGGGCTGGAGCCCACATTTAGCCATCCCTTCTGCACTCCGGGCATTCCCACTCCCTGAAGGAGTGAGTGGTGGAGAAAGGCCAGGGCAGAATTAGGGCAGCTCATTCTCTGGGTGTGGGGGGAAGGGCAGGGAAAGCTTATGGTTCCCATGAAGGAGGAGAAGGCGTCTGTGGGGCAGTGGGAAGTGGAGACTCTGGTGGCCAGCCCCAGGTCTGTCTCTAGGCAGGAGAAGAGTTTAACCTTCCTGGAGACGCAGCAAGCGGAAGCAAAGATCAGCAGAACAGAAATGGGAAGGTTACACCTGAAAAGGCAGAGAACGGCAGACACGATGGGTAGCGGAGTGCAGGTTATTCAGCTAAAGAGGGATCTGTGAGGTTATCCCTGCACAGAGATCCTGCTCCACCCAAATGAATGGCAGACTCACTCTTCTGTCTCCAGGGAGTTTACCGGGGCAACGTAGTTACTAGGGATGTAGCCTTCTTGCCCGGTCAGCGCCTTTGCTCTCCACCACTCTCCCGACCTGAGGAGAGACAGACATGAGATTGCTCCCATCACCCGACATTGCTATGGGAGTCTGCAGTGCATTTCCAGTCCTCCCTACCCCCCAAAGGCAGCAGTTCTAAGGCATCTCTGATGCTGCACCCCAGGCCATGAAGCCCTGTAGCAGAGGAAACTCTACAGGGCCATAAGCCTAGAGAAGCGTAATCACAGGGAATAAGCCTTCAAGGCTCCCCAGGACCCACAGAGCCAGGGCACAGCGAGGGGTTGCCAGGCTCGCAAGAAAAACAGGCTAGTCTTACGCAGTCACTCATTTAACCTCAACGCCTTCCAGTCCCGCAGCCAGGGAGCAAGGGGGCTGGGGCTGCACTTACTTCTCCAGGACCTTCAGCTGGTCTCCTTTTTTGAAGCTCAGGTCCTCATTGTGTATCGCTTCATAGTCATACAGGGCCAGGACGACGTAGTCATCAGAGCCTGCAGGGCAGAACACACACCCCGTCCCTCAGAATGACAGAAGAGCTTCTCCTGGGCATGGGCAGTGGGAAGCAATTGACTCAGACACGAGACATCCTCACCCCTCTCTGTCCACAGATCATGGGGACCCCTCCATTATTCCAGTGGATCCTTCACCCAGAGGGAGCACTGGCTGTGCATGCACAATTAGTCCTGGCTGACCCCACACTGTTTCCCCTGATGGATTCCAACCCTGACTTGCCAGGATCAGGCCCCTCTGGTGGGGTCCTTCTCTATTCACCCAGCCAACCCTGTTATAATAGTGGAGTCCCCTCCACTCCAATAGAAAACAAAGCCAACAGCAAAGCGCTCGTCTCCCTCACAGTAACGTACACACTCACGCCTCCCCTCCCAACACACAAACACACTGGTGCACAGCAGGGACTGCAGACGTGGGGGAGGTTCCGTGGGGGGGTAACGATTTATGGACTTGTCTGTTTTCAGGTTTTTGATGAGCTTGGGACATGCCTGAGCATCCAGAGGCATCACACTGAGACCATTACAGTCGCTGGCACCCAGGACCCAAGTGGAATCTGAACTCAGGTTCCCAAAGGTGAAAGGCTGGTGTATTACATGCAACGCTCAGATATCTCGTACTAGGGAAGGGTCCAACCGGGGCACCGGAACAGATCCTCTGCTCTGGGGGAGTTTGAACCAGATCTAAAGGCTGCAGCTCACATTCATCTCCAATGCTCGCTCCTAACAGAGCCGCCGGCAGATCATATTTTATACATACCATTCGCTGGGTGGGGCTGAGTCGCGCTGGAGGCATTATTGTTCTGGAAAGCAAGACGGGGGGAACGGTTAGAGTATGAACATCACACAGACCAATCACTCCCCTGCGGAATGGAGATGGGCCGTGGACAGCCCTGGAGACCACGTGGAGAGGTCATACAGGGGGAGACTGGGCTCAGCAGAGCTGGGAGTTGCACCATGAAAGTCTGGATGGACAGTGGGATGGAGCACACGCTCCTGTGGGGTGCCACAGCCCATTATGGATGACGAACTCCTGCAAAATTTATTTTCTCTCTTTAACCCATTCACTGCTGACCTCTAGTGGAACCATGACCTTCATCTCCTCCTCCTCTTCCTCCCTCTCAAGTGTCTTCCTCCTTCTCTGACCCCTTTCTCTCTTTTTCATTCTCCATTAGCTTCTTCATTTCCATCAGCTTACCCTCTTGCCCGACCCCGGGAAGGATTGCAATGCATTTGCATTCCCAACCCAGAACAAACCAGCATTACCCCCAAGCCACAGGCACCGTGACGGGTGACAAGTAGACTCCTGCTGGTGTGCTGGTCCCAGATGCCCCAAGAGCAGGTTGTCCTACTGCCTACGTCAAATCCAAACAGAAACATTGGCTGGTTGGGGGGGAAGAGGTTCCGTAGCTCCCTTTTCTCTCTTCTAATGGCTGGATCTTGCACCTCATTTACCTTTGCCCCTGGCCTTGACCCATCGGTAAATACAACAGCAGCAGTGCCCCTCCCTAGCGCTCAGAAAGAAATTTCCACTGACATTCCCACTTACTTTCTTGTTAGTGGATGTGGGGTCTTTCACGTAGTGGGGCTGCAGGAAATTAGGGCTAGAATCAGCTTTGAAGTCCTTGCCGTGCACTCTGGCATCCTTGGATTTCACACAGCCCATCCTGCAGCGGAAAGAAGAGAAAGAAATAGAGTTTCACCGGCTCAGTGCTGCACAGAAAGGAAATAACTTTAACACTGACAAACCCATGTTCACGCCTACACAGCCATCAGACCCCCACTCATCTAGCCTGCTCGGTCACCAGCAGCGGCCAGTGCCAAGTGCTGGAATCCCACAATGAACAGCAAAACCAGCCCAGAGGAAAATCTCTCCCTAACCCCAGGCAGTTCGCGGTTGGCTTACATCATACAGCAGGAGTATTATCACGACTCCCTCCAAAGGAGTCCAAAGACGGTAGAAACTTCCCAAAAGGGAAGGAATCCTGACCCCAAGGAGCTTACAAAATATCATTAGACAGGGGGAGGCATGAGGGGTCTTGGCAGGAGGATATTGTGGTTACTCAGGAAGGGCTAGACCATCATCGTGAAACTAGGAGATGTTTTTAAATTTGTTTTATTCAGAGAAAAGAGAGGTCTGAGTAGGTGAATTTCACGAGGGCATCGCAGCGGAGAGGGGCCTGAAGGAAGGACATGATTGAGGAGAACTGGGGACCTTTCAGACCGAGCGTCCCATGCCGAGGGACAACAGAAGGCACCTGGAGACAGCTGGGGGAGAAGTGACAAAAGGCCAACACCACTGGCAGTGCAGGGGAGGCGAGGAGTGAGGACATCCCGTTTCTCACAGTTCTGGCTCAGAGAGCGGAGAGAAAACTCCTCAAACAGCCGCAATCACAGCCCTAGCAGTATGCTCCCAGACATGGCCACTGGCACTGCCCACTTGGGAGGATCTTTGGGGACCGAGATACCAACCACCAGGGCTGGCTCTGGGTTTTTTGCCGTCCCAGGCAAAAAAGCCTCCCGCCACCCCCCACCCCCTGGCGGGGAGCGCAGCAGGGGAGGGCGGCGAGCCCGGCCGCGGCCCCGCTCTCCCCGGCCGGCCGGAGCGCCGGGGGGAGGGCGATGAGCCCGGCCACGGCCCCGCTCTCCCCGGCCGGCCGGAGCGCCGGGGGGAGGGCGATGAGCCCGGCCACGGCCCCGCTCTCCCCGGCCGGCCGGAGCGCCGGGGGGAGGGCGGCGAGCCCGGCCACGGCCCCGCTCTGGGGCCGGAGCGCCGCCGGGGGCCCCCAACAACCCCAGTATGTTTAAAAAACAAACAAACAAACAAAAAAAAAAACACACCAACCCTGAGCGCCGCCCCCCTCCAGGTGCCGCCCCAAGCACATGCTTGGTAGGCTGGTGCCTGGAGCCGGCCCTGCCAACCACGGACCAAACACCGGGGCCTGTACTCAGACAAGACTCCCACCGGCCCAGATCCTGAGCCCTGCTGGGCAGCCACAGTCCCTATCAGCTTTCAGTGGGAATCGCAATCGCACAGCACCGCTGCCGCCGCGGCCCTCTGGATTCAGTGCGAGTTCCCCTCAGCGAAGGCGGCAGGACTTGGCCAGATAATGATAATCCTTGTTAAAAAAGAGAAGTCTTTGTGGTGGCCAAAGCACCCTCCAAACACTAGTGAATCTGCGCCCCTGCGAGGGAGGGAAGGACATACACACCGATGGCCTGGTGAACACTCCAACACCCACAAGAGTAACAGGTGTTCAGCACCCTGGAAAATGAGTCCGCCAGTCACCGGCTCTGCCGCACGCGTCCCCCTTGCAGTAGTGCCTGTGCTCAACCCTGCTCAGCAAACTGCATGGGACTTTCTGGGCCTCAGAGTCCGGGGAAGGCAAAACGGTGTTCCCTGTCTTTTGTTCTTCCAAGCCTTCCCCATGACTGTACTGCCTGACTCCAGGCTCACTGCTGTATGCTCAGCGTTTTCATCTCGCTTGGCCTGCATGCTATTTTTGAATCATATTTCATCAAAACCAGCCGCGTTGTGGCTGTGATCGCAGGCTTGAGGCGGTAGAGTAGCTGATTAACTGCGTTTTAAATAGACATAGGGCCTGAACCACAGAATTCAGATGCAGGCCAAGATGTCCCCACACTTCAAGGACTTTCACACCAAGGGGTCAGCGTTGGTCTATTTGCGCAATGGTGCTGGATCTAAAATTTGCATCAAAACCAGTGATTGGGGGCTTGCTTAAAAAGAAAACCCCAATGTAAAAATGTCATTAAGGTTTCATGTCCCTCCTGCCCCCACCTGCAAGGTCTTTCCACAAGTCAGGATTTACAGGCGTCGTGTTGGAAGAACGGGGGTCCAGCAGGACTACCACCACAGGAGTGACATTGTGGAACAGCCTTCCAAGGGGAGCAGGGGGGGGCATAAAACCTAACTTGTGATAAGACTGAGCTTGATAAGATTATGGTGGGGATGGTATGATGAGATGGGCCACATGCCATTGCAGGCAATTTGTGACTGCTAGTAGCAAATACCTCCAATGGCTGGAGATGGGGAGGGCTCGTAGTTACCACAGGGAATTCTTTCCCAGGTGTCTGACTGCCGGGTCTTGGCCGACAGGCTCAGGGTCCAACTGACGGCCATATTTGGGGTGAGGAAGGAATTTCCCCCCAGTTCAGACTGGCAGAGACCCTGGGGGGTTTTCACCTTCCTCTGCAGCATGAGGTCTGGGTCACTTGCAAGTTTAAACTAAGCGAGAGTAAATGGTGGATTCTCTGTAACTTGAAATCTTTAAACCATGATTTGAGGCCTTCAGTGACTCAGCCAGAGGTCAGGGGTCAGTGACAAGAGGGAATGGGTGAGGTTCTTTGGCCTGCGATGTGCAGGAGGTCAGACTAGATGATCACAATGGTCCGTTCTGGCCTTAAAATCTACCCCAGCTGTGAGCTCAAAGGTTGGAAAGCAGGTGAAGGTTTCTAAGCTGTCACAATGACTGTAACCAGAAGGGGAGCAAACAGGAGATTAGTTCTAACACAGCGATCTCCTGCCACCATGTAAGCACCGTGTTAAGATCGTGACTGGTAAACAGAAGAACAACAGAACCGGAAATCAATGGCCCCAAAATGACACATCAGATATAAGTCCTAATTGGGGGACAAAATAATGAGGTGATGGGCTATTCCACCCATTACTCCCTTTTGGGGGCTGTGAAAAGACACTTTGGGGAGGACCAAAATGAGAAGGGTAGACTGAAGGCACCATCTTCACCATCATGACTGCTACCCTCACAATCTCCTGGGACCCCCAAATCCTCCGATGACATTGCCACCTCGCCCAGCTCCCACTAAATCCCAAGCACCACTTGGAACGTGAGCAGCGCTCGAGTCAGGCCAGAATGCTGTTCCGGCACTTTTTTCCCCCCCTCCCCCCCCTGTAAGAGCCGGAACGGCGTTCTGGGACTTCTGCTGGTCCTCAGCTAGGCAGGTCCTTTCCCCTCCCCAGCAGGGGAGCAAGGGGGTTGGAGGCACCAGGAGCCTGGGCATGTTGGGAGCCAGGTAGCAGGGCCACCCAGAGAGCAGCACACCATCCCCAGACCCTCTCTGCTCCCTCCGGGAGCCTCCCACTGCCCTGCAGTGGAGCGGTTATTTATTGGTTTAGGACTGGCACATGGAATGTGAGACTGGGTTCCTGCTGCCACCCCTTCCTCCTGTGGCCTTTTCCTTCCCCACTTGATTTCTTCTCCTTTCTTTCTCTCTCCTTTTGCCTTCTGTTTAATGGAGTCTGGCTCAGCCCAGCCAAAACAACTGCATCTTTTGCAACACTGCTGCGAGCCTGGGACCAGCGGAGCTAAAAGCAGTGCCCTCAACAGCCTGGCATTGGTACAAGTTTGCCAGGTCTCCAAGTGGCTGTTAAGACCATGTGCTGGGCCAGCGTTCTCTAGCCGCGAGATTGCAAGTAAGAGTCTGCACTGGAGACAGACGTTACATTTTCTGTCTTTCCTGTTCTGTTCTCTCCACTCTCGTGTGTTTGTCTTGTTTTATCTTGCAGGAAACGGGGCCGGACTTTAACAGCAGCAGCAGCTCCAGACCATTTCAACCCCCTGTTTCTCTTTTGCCCAGGAAGGTCTCAGAGTGGTAGTTGTGTGAGTCTGTATCAGCAAAAACAACGAGGAATCCTTGGGGCACCTTAGAGACTAACATGTATTTGGGCATAAGCTTTCGTGGGCTAAAACCCACTGCATCGGATGCAATTTGTTAGGGTGCCACAAGGACTCGTCGTTGTTTTTCCAGAAAGGACTGTTATTACCATCTTTAAAACAAAAAAACCAGCTGTCAGACGGGGGTTTCCTTATGAAAACTCTCTACAGCTAATGGAAACAAGGGATATTGTTAAAATGAAACTTTGCTTAATACTTTACATGTCAAATGCTTTGTTTTCCCTGCTTCTCGGTATCCTTAATGAAAGATTATAAAGATTTTTAACACTGTGTTTGTCTTGGGGCTAAGCAGCCTGAGATCATCGTACTTGAAACCTCAAGCCGTGTTTAACTGTGTAGCATTGTACAGTGACTGGATCATGTTAACACCTTTGACTCTCTGGGCCCATTTATTCCATCACAATTAGTACAACAGTAGACAATTGCTTGGGGGGGGGGGGGGGGAGACACAAGAAGGGAGAAAGTCACTCCGACAGCCAGCTACTCTGGTGAGCTCTGCCCATTGCCGTTCCCTCTGTTGGGAGCTGTCGTATGCACCCAGAACAAGATTCCCAGCGTACCCCTGCCCGCCGCGGCACTGCCAGAGTGACACAAAACAATATGGGCACATTGGTGACTGAGGCCCTGAGAATTACAGGAATGGCAGCCACACAGCATAAGGGGTGGAACTAAGGGCAAATTATAACGCAGACACAGAAATCTCTTAACGGGCACATGTAGTATCTGCTCCTATGAGCAGACTCCCCCCCCCTAGTGAAACACCATACAAGGAATTAAAAGAAAAAAGGAATGGGTGAGCGGGGTGGGGGGGGAGAGAATATATGGAGTACTCCTAGGGCTGAGGGAGTTCAGTGTGGGGTTGATGGGAGATGCAGGTTGGGGGAGCCCATCACATGATCTGAATTTGCCAAAGGGGAAGGACTTCTGGAGAAAAATCACAGAAGCAAGATGGAAACGACCCATGAGATCATGTCCCCAATTGCACATTCTCTAGGGCTCTGTCCAGCCTGTAGTTCTGAACATTCCAAGTGACGGAGCTTCCGCCACCTTCCTTGGGAGACTATTCCACTGCCTCAGGGAGCAATTCCTAACATTCACCTTCACTTAACCTCTCTAAATCTCATCCCATTCCTCCTCATGCTAGTCCCTTGCACTGTCCCACGGCACCCTCCCCATCCCTGCCGTTTCTGGGTTCCTCATTGTCCTCTTACGTACTGAGAGAAGTGTGGCAGCTGCCACCCCTCACTGGGCTTTTCAAAGTTCCCTGCAAAAGGTCAGTGAACCTTTAAAGTGTCAGCAGTGAACGGGCCACAAGAAGCAGAGACAGCGGAAAAAGCAGCTTCCTGGTGTCCTGTGGAGACCCCACTCAGAACGAGAGAAAGGAGGTGCTTGGTGCTGCAGATGGAAAGGGAAGAGAACCACAGCATAAGCAAGAGACGCCGTGTAACTGACAGCACGCACTGAACTCCTCCCGCCATGATGGAGACCAGGAGGGGGTGAGCAATGCGAAAGGGGGTTCTTTCACCAAGAGAGAAGTACAGCAAGAACTCCCTTGGCTCCCAGCAGGAGCACCTCTCAGGATAGGGCCGCTACCTAAGCCGCAGGCGAGGCTGTGAACAGCAACCTAAGAGACATTTGAAACCAGTTCTCCATTTTGGAAGGAACCTTGTAGCCTGCCAAGAGAGATAACCGCATTTCTCCAAACAGCAGAGAGAATCAGGCTCTTCCTCCCTCCCCAAGATCTGTTCTAGGGCTCCTCTACTCTGCCAGTACCAACCTCCTCAGAATCCAGGAGAACGTGCCCTCTCCAATCAGTGGTGCTGGAACTAGGGGTGCTACCACACCCCCTAGGTTGAAGTACTAATAACCAACACCACATACATGGTTTCCATCAGCAGCACCGCCCACTATAAAAATTGTTCCAGCCCCCCATCCCCAATAGATGCTCCCCTCCATTGCAATACACTGCTCCCTTGTAACACAGGTCTCCTACCACAGGACTGCAAAGAGCCCTTCCAATGAGCTGTCGTGCACCTCATTTCTCAGGTGGAGCTACCAGACGGATAGACACTTGCCACGAACTTTATGAAGACCCCTTTGGGCCCCCTACATTGGGCTGGGGGCAAAGCACTGAGCAGCAATACAGCAATAACTGTCTATAAAGGGAAAATAAAGTCCCAGCAGAGGGCTTTAGAACAGGGCAGAGTCCTGGCCTTGATGGCTCATTCTGACTGGGTGTCTGCAGGCCAGCCTCTGAAGTCCTTACTCAAGGAGTCAGTGGGAGTTTTTTGGGATACCCCAACCGGTGGGTTTGGCCCTGTGAGTTTTATGCAGTTAGAAAGTACTAAATGTTTGCTTTGTAACTCTCAGTAGTAGCATGGATAGCATCTTCCCGATTGCCCTAAGACAGTGGTTTTCAACCTGTGGTCCGCTGGCCCCTGCGGATCCACAGACTATGTCTAAGATTTCCAGTGGCTTCTGCACCTCCATTTGAAATGTTTTAGGGGTTGGCAAATGAGAAAAGATTGAAAACCCCTGGGCTAGAAATCTGCTTACTAGAGACTCTATTCTTACTTTACTGTTTTCTTTCATCTCCACTCTCAACTTGTTTGGGTGCATTTAGTGTCAGCAAAAGGGTTCAGATTAACAGGCCCAGAGATGGAAGGACTGTTCTATCCATAGAACAGGTCCAGCATGCAAGGAAGTACCGTGCAAGCTTCCCCCATACACCACTCAGCCAACAGGGCACAGGCCTGTTCAATACAACACTTCTGTGTCAAGATAGAACTACTAGGAACGGGACTGAGAGCTTCCTTCCCTTCGTTTTACCATTGTAGGACTTTTCTCTGGGTCCATTTTCATAATAAATGAGGGGTATTTAAAGGTGCCCCTTCTCCATATTGCTATCTAGAAGCAGGGATGTTATGACACAGTACTATGAGTTAGCATTATATTTTTGAAAGCTCAGCCTCCCCTTTCTAGAGGCTCAAAATGGTGAGAGCAAATATTTGGAGATGGATGGCTCGCAAATCCTGTAGTTAGCTGTCCAATGGCTAACTTCTGCAGGTGACAGTCACTAAACTGGGGGGGGAAATTGGAGTACAATTTTGCAGATGCAAATTGCACCTCCAAATAGGGAGGCCAGGCTGCACTCCTGCTGTCAATGTGGGGCTTAATTTGGTATGGTTATGTGAAGAAGAGGTCTGGGTCTGGAACAGCTATCATTGCTGGAATTGATAGTCATTGTACTGGAAGTCCAGATCTAGTGACTGTCACATGGCCCCAGCCTGAGATGCTGCCTTCACCATGAGCAAGGGCCTGAGAGGGAAAGGATACAAGACACGTTCTAATTACATTTCTTTCTGGAGGAGGAGAGGGAAAGAGCTGTTGTGCACCTCATTTTTCAAAGTCACCACAAAGTGTGAAACACCAGAGGCCAAATTCATTGCCGCGTCACTGAACTGAAGTCAGTAGTTCAAGGACGAAATTCTCCCCAGACCTGTAGCAATAACAGAAACCCCAGGTGACATAACAACACTGCCTGCCTCAGAGTGCAGGAACGGAGCTCCAGTTGTAGATTTGGGGCACTGGACACTGGAGGAGTGTAGCTGGTTGTAAGCGGGGAGGGTGGTCATTAAGAGTTGCCAGTACCTAGCTCTCAGCAGTTGCACACATATCAGCAATTTTTAAGGGGAACTGAACTCATGTGTCAACATTTCAGCTATTTCATTTCACACATAGAAAAAAAAACCCAACCATACCTCAATGTTGATAACTTCAGTTCCTTCTCCACAAACCGGCAATGACCTTCAGTTCCTGAAAAAAAGACCACACCATATAAAAGTCAACCTTCAGTTCTTTAATTCATAAATAACCTTCCAACAGCTTCAGGTGGTCTATTTGCAGGCACCCAAATAGACAGTGTTTGTGTCTGCACATTCCCAGGCACAATCTTTACTAAAGTGGATTCAAGGGAAGGGGATAGAAGTCTGCCCTGAGGACAGGTTATCCCATCATTGCCCTGAACCATTTCTTGCCCCTGACTTTGCAGAAGCTGGTAGTGGTCAGGAGTGGAGACAGGATAACGTTAGAGCAGCCCTCACCTGCTCCCATCTAGCAATTCCTCTGTTCCTACACCGCTACCCTTTGCAAACCCCCGCGCTGGGACCCACCCACAGCTCTGCTAAACTGCTCGGCACTTACAGAGCTGCTTTTCGTTTCCAAAGCACTTTCCAAACATTAAATAATGACTCTGCACAGCAGCCTGGTCAGACGCTTGGGTGACTTTGGGCTCAGCTGAGCCCAACCTGCAGCCCAGAGCATCGCACCGCGGTGCAACCAGCTCCCTTGCAGAGCGAGCTGCCTGCCCACGCGGCGGGTGGGACGCACCTCCCAGCCCGGCCAGGGGCTCGCTGGTAGAGCCGGGGGTTCGCGCACCGCAGCCGGGGCGCCCAGGCACGGTCTGCGCCCTGTCCGGGTCCCACCCACGGCAACTCCGGAGCGCGGTGCCCGGGCTCTGGGGCCGGCACGAATCCTGCAGAGACCCCGGCTCCAGCCCCCTGCTCCTTCCCCGGGGCCCCACCGAGCGCGGCTGGCCGCCAGTCGGGGCGGGCTCCCGGGCTCCCCTGCTCACCCCCTGCTGCAGCCCGGCGATCTCACCAGCAGCCGCGAGTCCGCCTGGGGATCAGCCCCACGTCTGCTGCATGTCCCTCCGCGGAGCCCCAGGCGACGGGCTCCTTCGGGCTGGGAGCCCCCGCTGCTCCCCGGGTCCGGGTCCGGGAGTCAGGCTGCCGGCTCCCCCGCCTGCCCGGGGCCGCTCTGTCCTGAACCGGCTGCTAAGTGGCGAGCAAACCATGCCCCCGCCCTCAGGAGCCGATTCTGAGCGCCCCCCCATCACATGCCCCGCCCACACGACTGAGGCCCCGCCCACCACCGCCACATGCCCCGCCCACGTACTTTTAACCCTGCCCACTATCCGTTTGGCATCTGCCGAGCCCTCCTACTCCGATTCCATTCCAGCCACCTTTGTCTGCCTCAGGGCCCCTGTTCCTACAGCCATCATCT